>NC_070601.1:3330076-3377576 GCF_027409825.1 Scomber japonicus
TGCTCAAGAGGATGATTACGGGGGGACGGATTTGTGTTTAAAAAAAAACAGTTTGTTATAGAAGCAGAGAAGCATTTATTAACTATCGCTGCCAACATTGTTTATTAGTTTTCCTTTTGGTTCTGGCAGCTCGGAGCTTTATTTTTCAGTTTTTAAATTAAGTTAATGTATATTTTATGTATTATCCTTGTTTCAATGTACTTTATATATTCTTATGAGGTCTGATCTGCTATATATATATATATATATATATATATATATATATATATATATATATATATATATATATATATGTGTGTGTTTCATGCATTTTATGCGTTTTAATCTTGGCGTCGTCTTCCCGGGTCAAATTGACCACGTCTGTTTTGACTGTTCCTCCCTTCCTTATTTCCTTCCTTCTGTCCTTCCTTCCTCCCTCCCTCCTTCTGTCCTTCCTCTCCTTCTTTCTTTCCTCTGTCCGTCCCTTCCTTCTTCCTACCTTCCTTGTTTCCTCCCTCCCTCCTACCTTCCTTCTTTCCTCCGTCTTCCCTTCATTCCTTCCTTCCTCTCATTCTTTCTTTCCTGTCCTTCCTCCCTTCCTTCTTTCCTCCGTCCTTCCTTCCTTCCTTTCCTTCCTTCCTTCCTCCCTTCCTTTCCTTACTTCCTTCTTCTTTCCTTACCTCCTTCCTTCCTTCCTCTCCTTCTTTCTTTCCTCTGTTCTTCCTTCCTTCCTTTCTCCCTTCCGTCCTCCTTCCCTTCCTCCTTCCTTCCTTCCTCCCTTTCCCTCCCTTTTTCCTTCCTTCTTCCTTCCTCCCTCCTTCCCTTCCCCCCTCCTCTCTTCCATTCACCCTTCTTCCTCCCTTCCTTCCTTGACTCAAGGACAAAAGGAGGGTTAAAGCTATTAATACACCTGCTAATTAATAAATAAATGCAAATACCATGACTGGACATTGAATTATCATTATTTAACCAAAGCCACAATCTTAACCAAGTGTCTTTTTAGCATCCATCCACTCTTTAACTAACATTTATGACCACATGTGTGCACCTGAAAACTGAGCCGACCTTTATTAGATCATCAGTAATTCGCTCCGGTTTTAAATCTAGTGTGATTTCCGATGTCAAGTAGCGAGAAATTGGGGGTTATTTGACTCTTAGCCTATTTAGTTTTAAAGAGATTACTGTAACGGATATTCCAATCTGCCACTACACTTAGTCGTTATTCAAATTACTAAATGTAATGTCAATAAAATCAACATAATATATAAGGTGGAAGAAGGAAAGCCCCCTCTTCCCCCCCCCCCCCCCCCCCTCAACATGTTTAAGAAAGACTAATTTCTCCCACAAAGCCCAGCATTACAAACACTAAGTGCATATTTGGTCATTGCATCTAAAGGGGCCATCATGATCACATAATGTGCTCCGGAGGCACAGACACATTTATTCCCAACAACAACACACAAAAAAACTGTTTTCATACTTCTTCGACAGGAAACCTTGCATTCGCATAACACTTAACCACAACCAACTCCAATCTGATTAATGCTTAAACCAATTACAACCCCCCCCCCCCCTTCCCCCCTCCTCCCCCAATTAGAGGACATTACCAGGTTAAGAGCTTTAATTTATCTTCCTCTGATTTTTTTTTTTTTTTTTAACATGAAGTATCTGTGGATGTTTACAAGCAGATTTATTGACATACTTTGCTATGTGAGGGGGGGGGGGGTGAGGGTGGGGGGGGGGTAAGAGGACTTATCATACAAACTAAATATGCTAGTGTGATTCTTGGGAACGACATCGTGATCTAAGTTTCTAATTAAGAAGCAGAGAGAGAGAGAGAGAGAGAGGGAGAGGGAGAGGGAGAGGGAGAGGAGAGAGAGAGAGAGAGAGAGAGAGAGGGAGAGAGAGAGAGAGAGAGAGAGAGAGAGAGAGAGAGAGAGAGAGAGAGAGACACATCACTCAGCTCCTCAGCCGTAATGTTGGCCCGTAATGCCCTGTGTGGTCTCAATTACACTTTCCATGATGTAGAATAACAGCATTACCAGCAAAGCAAGACATGCATTCATATACTTGTAATTAAATAAAATCCAAATCAAGATCAAGACCTTGAGCTACATTCATTTAGACGGATGCGAATGGGGGGGGGGGGAGAGGGGGGGGGCGCTGCTGACCCCTCGGTTGATTCTTAAAGAGACAGAGTCCAAAGGTCGGCGTCACTGTAAACACATTTTTCACATGTTGATGATCAAAGAAGGAAGGAAGGAAAGGAGGAAGGAAAGGAAGGAGGAAGGAGGGAAGGAAAGGAGGGAATTAAGGAAAGGAGGGAGGAAGGAAAGGGAGAAGGAGGGAAGGAGGAAGGAAAGAAGGAAGGAAAGGAGGGAGGAAAGAAAGAGAGAAGGAGGGAAAAAGGAAGAAGGAAAGGAGGAAAGAAGAAAAGAGGGAGGAAAGAAAGAGACAAGGAGGAAAGAAGAAAAGAGGGAGGACAGAAAGAGACAAGGAGGGAAAGTGGTAGGAAGGGAGGGGGGGAAGGAGGGAAGGAAAGGAGAGAAGAAAGAAAGAGAGAAGGAGGGAAGGAAGGAAAGAAAGACGGAGGGAATTAAAGAAAGGAGGGAAGGAAAGGAGGGATGAAGGAGGAAGGAATGATGGAAGGAGGAAGGAAAGAAGGAAGGAAAGGAGGGAGGAAAGAAAGAGAGAAGGAGGGAGGAAGGAAGGAAGGAAGGAAGGAAAGGACAAAGGAAGGAGGGAGGAAGAAGGAAGAAGGAAGGAAAGGACAAAGGAAGGAGGGAAAGGACAAAGGAAGGAGGGAGGAAGAAGGAAGGAAAAAGAAAGGAAGGAAAGGAGGAAGGAAGGAAGGAAGGAAGGAGGGAATTAAGGAAAGGAGGGAGGAAAGAAAGGGGAGAACGAGGGAAGGAGGAAGGAAAGAAGGAAGGAAAGAAGGGAGGAAAGAAAGAGAGTAGGAGGGAAGAATGAAGAAGGAAAGGAGGAAAGAAGAAAAGTATATTTCCACTTATAGAAATGTACTTACAAGCAAATTATATAAATAGTAGGTTATAGAGGAAGGGGGGGGGGGGGGGGGTTAGGGTTATGGTGGTGGGGGGGGGGGGGTTATAACATTGATGAGTCCTTTAGATCACTGAGTTTAACTCTTACACACTGTTCACAATATGAGTCATAATTAGTCTCTATTCCTCATCTCTTATTAATACATGTTTGATTAATCCTTAATGAAGCTGTAAGAGAGCAAACAGAGTATTATATATATGTATTATATAAACGTATTTATGCTCCACCAGAACATTTTATAGAATATGAAAAATACCAATAATATGAAGATAGAGGTCTAATGTGTGTATTTATATGCATATGGGTCAATGATGTTTATTTAGTGTCCAAGTGGTTTAGTTTAAATGTGGACCCAGCATCAAATTTCTGCTTTTAATCCATTTTGAGAGAATATATTAGGAGGATTATGGTAAAAATGTCTAAGTGGTGTAACCATAAAAACTAATTCAACTTGCTTAAAACGCTATATATCTCAATAAAACACCATATCAACTAGTTTGGCATGATCTTACATTATAACCTTTTATATTAAATAAAGGTAATGGAATACCTTCTTTTGTGGTTACACCATTTGACATTTTCAGAAGCATTCAGTCTCCTGCAAATGTCATTTCAAATGATATAAAACCATTTTAACAAACTTGATGCTGTTTTTAAGATATTTGAAATGCCTTATGGGTCAGTGATGGGGTTTTTTTGTGGACCCAGCATCAAATTTCTGCTTTTTATCCATTTTTAGAGAATATATTAGAGGATTATGGTAAAAATGTCTAAGTGGTGTAACCATAAAAACTTTAAACTTTGCTTAAAAACAGTAAATAGTCAATAAAACACCATATCAACTAGTTTGGCATGATCTTACATTATAACCTTTATATTAAATCAAGCTAATGGATTACAATTGATCTAAATATTACATTTAATCATCTGGGTAACCATGGAGATCAGGAACCATTTACAGTAATTATTAGTGCAAGTTCAGTCTTACTTTTGGTTAAAAATGATGTAAATGTCATTTCAAATGATATAAAACCAACAAAAATACAAAAATGTACATTTTAGCAATCCTGATGCTGTTTTAAGACTATATTTAAAGATATTGTTTGAATTACTCATTTTACCAACCTTTATTTAAGCTCACACATGCAGGTGAATGTTTGGAAATTTGAGGTTTTTGAAAAATGTCTAAGTGGTGTAACCATAAAGACCTTAAACTTGCTTAAAAACACTATATATCTCAATAAAACAATGAATCAACTAGTTTGGCATGAACTTACATTATAACTTTTTATATTAAATAAAGGTAATGAAATACAATTGTTCTAAATATTATATTTAATCTGGAGAATCATGGCGATCAGGAAACCTTTACAGTAATTATTAGTATAAATTCAGTCTTACTTTTGGTTTAAAAATGGTGCATTATAACTTTTTATATTAAATATTACACTTAATCTGGGGAATCATGTGGAAATATTTCAAGTAATTATTAATATAAGTCCACTTAAATACACTGTAGGTGGATAAAATACTAAATATTTATCATTCTTTTGTGGTTACACCATTTGACGTTTTCAGGAGCATTCAGTCTTACTTTTGTTTTTTTAAATGGTGCAAATGCTGCTTTTAAAACTATTTTTTAAAGATATTATTGAATTGCTCATCTTGCCAACTCGTATTTGTTAATGATCCATATATAAGAATGTGTGTCAGCTGCACAAATAATACAAATTAATTCATTATATTTCCATTTTTGTGCACTCTGGGTCACATTTAGGAAAGGCCTAAACAGTATGTAAGGGTTAAAATCTGTGTTGCATCCTCACTAATAGTACAAATAATGTTAGAGCCAGTAGAAATGTCTGAACATATGCAGGAATGTGTCAGGTTGTGTGTATAACAGATGCATCCTCATACTGTTTAATCATTCAGGAGAAGTGCTATGAATCTGTTTTGTAATACTAAGCTTTTCATTGGGAGGTAAACTTTTTAAATGGAAATGTCAAAACAGAATAAACATAGCTTAGAAAGAAAAAATAAAAAAAGCTTCATTTCTCTAACTCTTGCATTGTATGAAACAGAGCAGGGTCAGTGTAGCAGAGAGAGAGGATGTATTTGCAATCTGTCCGAGTAACAGAACAGAACAAATAACACACTCACTTTTGTTTTTACTAATTGCACTTTTCTTTTTTTTTCTCCCCTAGCTGGAAAAAACTCTTTTTACTGCTGCTGCTGAGAATACTGAAACAATTATTATTATTTTTAATCAAATATTTGATCAAGAGAAGAAGAAGAAGAAAAAATGCATTTATGAAGCCAAACCAATGTTTAACTGCTTCTAGCTTTCTATATATATATATGAGTGTTTCCTGCCTTCTTTATATTTAACCTTCCTGTCGTCCTCCCTCCTTTCCTTCCTTTCTTCCTCCTTCCTTTGTCCTTTCCTTTCTACTTCCTTTCTTCCTCCCTCCTTCCTTCCTTCCCTCTTTCCTTCACTCCTTCCTTCCTTCCTTTCCTTCCTTCCTCCCTCCTTCCTTTGTCCTTTCCTTCCTACTTCCTTCATTCCTCCCTCCTTTCCTTCCTTCCCTCCTTCCTTCCTTCTTTCGTCCTTTCCTTCCTTCCCTCTTTCCTTCCTTCCTTCTTTCCTCCTTCCCTTCCTTCCCTCTTTCCCTCCCTCCTTCCTTCTTTCCTTCCTTCCTCCCTCTTTCCTTCCTTTGTCCTTTCCGTCCTACTTCCTTTCTTCCTCAATTTTTCCTCCCTCCTTCCTTCCTTCTTTCTTCCTTTACTTCCTTCCCTCTTTCCCTCTCTCCTTCCTTCCTTCCTTCCTTTCCTTCCCTCTTTCCCTCCCTCCTGTCCTCCCTTCTTCCCTCCTTCCTCCTTCATTTCCTTCCTCCCTCCTTCCTTTGTCCTTTCCTTCCTTCTTCCTTTATCCTTCCTTCCTCCCTTCCTCCTTTCCTTCCTTTATCCTTTCTTTATCCTTCCTTCCTTGACTCGAGGACAACAGGAGGGTTAAATAGGTATAAGTTGAACATATTTTGGTTTTGTGTCCTATGTTGGACGTCATAAGCAATCTGAAGATGTCAACTTATGCTCTGATATTTTGCAGAGTGCATGAATGAAAGTCTCCTTACTCTAAAATCACTGCTTTCACTCGTTCACCTACAGACAGAGGAGCTATTTTATGAACCCAGACGTTTATATCGTGCATTGGCCCACTGGAGTAAAAGCAACACTGCAACAGAAACCACACAAACAAATTACACCATCCAAAAAACACAACAGGAAAACGGCTGAAATCGTCCTTGATGTCACTCATCAATCACAGACGGAGGCTCCGATCGCGCCTCGCCCACTCTGTTTCATTTGCAAATCATTTGTTGACGCTCTCCCAGCAGTCGGCATGCAGAGGTCACGCAGATGGAGCTCTATCTCTGCCTGCGTCACCCCCCATCTACCTGCATGGGCGCCCGGCCCCGCGGTCCCTGCCCTGGATGGAGGTTGCGATGGCTCGGGGGCGGGTGGTACGAGTAAGTGTTGTCGTTTGCCTCAGCATGGAGCGCCGATGCTAATGGACTCGCGCAGGAGTCCAAGGCTAGATTGGTTATTTCGGGGGTCTTAATTCAGCCATTAACGTTTCATTAATGCACTGTCCTACTGCTCGCCTGCACCGCGGCCTGCCGGCTGCTGCCTGTTGATGAATGCTGCAGGCTGCAAAAACATCAACGCTCACTCAAGGTGGATGGTCGCCTCTGTATGTGTGTGTGTGTGTGTGTGTGTGTCAGTGAGTGTGCATATTTTTTACTTAGCTTTATTACTACTGCTTTATAACACACAAGGTTGGAAGGTTACTTTGGAAATGTTATAGGTTAGAGCTTACTAGTTAATCTATTTAAAATATAATAAGTAATTGCATTATTTCAAATACACACAGTTAAAGTCCGTGTAAAGTGAGAATAAATATGTTTTCTGAGTTTGACATATACCACAGAAAAGTGTGTTGTTAACCACCCTGCCAAATTTGAATGATAAAAAAATTGCCAAATATATGAAATTAGGCTTCAAAGTTGTATAAAACTCTCTCTCTCTGCTCCCTGAAGCCCAGCCCCCTACCAAATGTCACCTGTCAATCAAAGTCACCACCTCTACCAGAAACATGAACACTACGTCTGAGAGCTTTCTGCTGCTAACTCAGTTGCTAGCTCGGCGGCTAACTCGGCTGCTAGCTCAGTGGCTAACTCGACTATTGACTCGGCTGCTAGCTCGGCGGCTAACTCGGCTGCTAGCTCAGTGGCTAACTCGACTATTGACTCGGCTGCTAGCTCGGCGGCTAACTTGGCTGCTAGCTCAGTGACTAACTCGACTATTGACTCGGCTGCTAGCTCGGCGGCTAACTCGGCTGCTAGCTCAGTGGCTAACTCGACTATTGACTCGGCTGCTAGCTCGGCGGCTAACTTGGCTGCTAGCTCAGTGACTAACTCGACTATTGACTCGGCTGCTAGCTCGGCGGCTACTCAGCGGCTAACTCAGCTAACGGTAGACAGTGCCTGCCTAAATGTATTTATACCTCTACAGCAGCAGGGGCGGGTTTATGCAAGTCTAGCTCCACAATTCAAATCTAAATGGTTGAAATGCTTTTTACACCACCTTTTCTAGAAATACATTTATGACCTATTTAATGTGTTTAGAATAAAATGTCTGAATTCACTTTACACAGTCTTTAACGTATAATCCAGGGACTCTCACTGTTAACTTCCTGTATCAGCCTACAGAAGGTTATTTTTACCTGTAAGACTCACGTTTTTTGGGGGGGGTTTGCCTTTTTATAGGACACAAAGAAAGCCGACAGGAAACAAGGAGCGAGAGAGAAACTGGTGTGCAGATGTGCAGATGTGAGGCAAGAACAGTAAGCACTCAGCTGCCAGATGTTTTAATGCTGTTTTTCATCATTCGTGATATAAAAAAAAAGACTCACAAAAGATTTACATACAGAGAAATAATAAAAAAAGCTGTATTATGGTCACAGTCAGGCGCGTCCTGATTGGGTCATGTTAGGGGATACAGATTACTAGTTACTTTATTTAAAATGTAAAAAGTAATGTAAATATTTCAATTACTGTATTCATTAGTTCATGTAGATTTTAGAATATAAAATAAAGATATTTGTTGAATAAAGTGAGTTTATTTGGTACTGTGACTCCATTTAAAGCCCACATCATGATTTATTTACTAAATATATAGAAAAATATTGATTTCAAAGAATTAAAAACAGCAATATATGTATTCAGTAAAACCCTCCTGAGCAAAATCTTAAAGGACTGACTTCAGATGTTTTAATTAAATTACATGTAACTAGCTATTCCCCAACACTGAAAACACATTATTATACATGATGCAGATATAAGTTCAACCTTTATTCTGAAAATCTTTAATGTCCACTTATATATTCTATGGCATGAAGTTCATTTCATTATATATATACATCATTTTCTTGAGTGTAGAAAGTGATAAAAGCAGATATACAATGAGTTTTGCCTTTAATATATTAATATATGTTAAAACGCTGGGGAGAGTTATTAGTTATGCTTTTATTTGTGATTACAGGGCTTTGTTTAATTATTCCATTCTCTTTAACCCTCCTGTTGTCCTAGAGTCAATGAAGGAAGGGAGGAAGAAGGAAGGAAAGGAGGGAAGGAGGAAGAAGGAAGGAAGGAAGGAAGGAAGGAAGGAAGGAAGGAAGAAGCAAGGAAGGAAGGAAGGGAGAAGGAAGGAAAGGAGGGAGGGAGGAAGGAAAAAAAGGGGAAGGAAGGAAGAAGGAAGGAAAGGAGGAAGCAAAGGAGGAAGAAGAAAGGAAAGAAGGAAGGAAGGAAGGAAAGAAAGGGGGAAGGAAGGAAGGAAGAAAGGAAGGAAAGGAGGGAGGAAGGAAGGAAGGAAGGAAGGAAGGAAGGAAGGAAGGAAGGAAGGAAGGAAGGAAGGAAGGGAGAAGGAAGGAAAGGAGGGAGGAAGGAAGGAAGAAAAGGAGGGATGGAGGAAGGAAGGAAGGAAAGAAAGGAGGAAGCAAAGGAGGAAGAAGAAAGGAAAGAAGGAAGGAGGGAGGGAAGGAAGGCAGGAAGGAAATAAGGAAGGAAAGGAGGGAAGGAAAGAAGGAGGGAGGGAAGGAAAGGAGGAAGAAGAAAGGAAAGAAGGAAGGAGGGAGGGAAGGAAGGAAGGAAAGGAGGAAGAAGGAAGGAAAGGAGGAAGCAAAGGAGGAAGAAGAAAGGAAAGGAGGGAGGAAGGAAAGAAAGGGGGAAGGAAGGAAAGAAGGAAGGAGAGGAGGAAGAAAAGGAGGAAGAAGAAAGGAAAGAAGGAAGGAGGGAGGGAAGGAAAGAAGGAGGGAGGGAAGGAAAGAAGGAGGGAGGAAAGGAAAGAAGGAAGGAGGGAGGGAAGGAAGGAAAGGGGGGAAGGACAGAAGGAAGGAAGAAAGGGTCAATTTGACCCGGGAGGACGATACGAGGGTTAAAAAGGGTGAGCAGATATAAAGCTATCACATAATGTCTCTCAGTGGTTGTCATGGGAGCCAGATGTGTGCAACAATTTCCTTTTGAGCTAAACCTGTAGTGGGGTTATCTCATCTTTGCAAGACTTACTTATGGGAACTGTAGTCCAAAAAAAAAGAGGATATATATATCTACAATTTTTGAATAATGCAATATCACCTCCGTCGTAATCTCAATGCTGATGCAGGAATTAAGTGTTTACTCTGAGCTTGTACTGTTGTATCAAATGCATACATACACACAGCACAGGAATATTTGTGTATGCAAATCACTCTCAGTCTATTATGCTCAAGGCGGTATCAGTTGCTAAGGTATTCGGCTGATAATGAACACAGGATATACGTGTAAGTGTGTGTGTCTAAGTGTGTGTGTGTGTGTGTGTGTGTGCATGCCGACGACGTCCTATCCAACAAGTTTAACACAATATTCTAATTAGACATCTATGTTTATTTAATGCGTCCTGAGTAAATTAGTTGTATAAAATTATGACTAATTAAGTGCTGCATTAATAACTGAAGCAGCAATGGCAGCCTTTTCTGCTGCTGCACACACACACACACACACACACACACACATATATATATAGGTAATCATGGTATCTATGTCACTCATTAAGCTTTTTTGATCATGGTGACATGACAGATGATAATATATGCTCTAATCTACATGCCGAAGCTGTTGCATGTTTTATTTATTTAGAAATGTAACACCTGCTACTAAATTCGGAGTACTGGTTTTAATACATTAAAGCAACAGAGGTGTCAAACTCATTTTCATTCAAGGGCCACATTCAGCCCAATTTGATATCTGATGTGGGCCGGATCATTAAAAAGATGGAAGGGAGGAAGGAAGGAAGGAAAGAAGGAAGGAAGGATGGAAGGAAGGAAGGAAGGACGTAAATATCGAAGGAAGGAATTAAGGAAGGACAGATGGAAGAAAAGAAAGAAAAGAAGACAGGAACGAAAGAAGGAAGGAAGGAAGGAAGGAAGGAAGGAAGGGAAGAAAGACAGGTGAATGGACAAAAGAGAAGAAAAGATGGAAGGAAGGAAGGAAGGAAGGAAGGAAGGAAGGAAGGAAGGAAGGAAGGAAGGAATGAAGGGAAGAAAGACAGGTGAATGGACAAAAGAGAAGAAAAGATGGAAGGAAGGAAGGAAAGAAGGAAGGAAGGAAGGAAGGAAGGAAGTAGGAAAAGAAGACAGGACGGAAATATGGAAGGATGTAAGAAAAGATGGAAGGAAGGAAGGAATGAAATAAAGACAAGAAGGCAAGTGGGCCAGATTGGACCCCTTGGTGGGCCAGTTCTGTCCCACGGGCCGCATGTTTGACACCCCTGCATTAAAATGTTTGATTGATGAGAAAATCCTTCCTTCCTTCCTAAGATGATAATTCAGTTATACAGTTTCCTCTTTTCTGAAGTCAAATTTAAAGACAAAATAATGAAGTGAAGATAAAGTGAAATGTGTCAATAGCTCTGAAAAAGGCAGCGTGTTACACATTTGTGACGGAAGGAAGGAAGGAAGGAAGGAAGGGAAGAAAGACAGGTGAATCGACAAAAGAGAAGAAAAGATGGAAGGAAGTAAGGAAAGAAGGAAGGAAGGAAGGAAGTAGGAAAAGAAGACAGGACGTAAATATCGAAGGAAGGAAAGATGGAAGAAAAGAAGGAAAAGAAGACAGGAACGAAAGATGGAAGGAAGTAAGGAAAGCTGGAAGAAAGGAAGGAGGGAAGGAAAGAAGGAAGGAAGGAAGGAAGGAAGGAAGGAAGGGAAGAAAGACAGGTGAATGGACAAAAGAGAAGAAAAGATGGAAGGAAGTAAGGAAAGAAGGAAGGAAGGAAGGAAGGAAGGAAGGAAGGAAGGAAGGAAGGAAGGAAGGAAGGAAGGAAGGAAGGAAGGAAGGAAGGACAGATGGAGGGAACATTTACCCTAACAGCTGAACTTGGTAAGAATGAAGTAAGTAAGGAAAGAAGGAAGGAAGGAAGGAGGGAAGAAAGACAGGTGAATGGACAAAAGAGAAGAAAAGATGGAAGGAAGTAAGGAAAGAAGGAAGGAAGGAAGGAAGTAAGTAAGGAAAGAAGGAAGGAAGGAAGGAGGGAAGAAAGACAGGTGAATGGACAAAAGAGAAGAAAAGATGGAAGGAAGTAAGGAAAGATGGAAGGAAGGAAAATAATGAAGTGAAAATGAAAGTGAAATGTATCAATAGCTCTGAAAAAGGCATCGTGTTACACATTTTGAGACTCAATGACAAAAAAGACAGACTATTGGCACGGCCTTAAAAACACATTTGATATTTCTGGATCAGTGAAGCTGTAGGTAGACTGTTCATCTGTCATTACTTAACAGTGAAGAAAAAAAAAAAAAAACTCAAAGTGCTACACGAGTGATTAATATCCGGCTTTATCGGATGTGTGTGTGATATATGAGATGGCTTGATAATCGACACTTAGTTTTGCCATATGGTTGGACCCGCCTGCCAAGGTACAAGGACTCAAAATATGGAGGTAAGCTCTTGGGGGACGGGAGGATAGCGTAAGCGCTTCCAAACAAATGGAAACAGAACATGGCTGTGATTTAAAATAATGACCTGAGCGGCTCCTGAATCCTTTTTCCAAGGACATGATAGCTGCTTTGTTCCAATTTTAAAGAGATTTAATGTTTAACAAATAAAAGGAAAAAAAAGAAAAAAAGAAAAAAAAGATGGATGATAGCTCGACGTGATTACAGATTAAGGTACGAATGGCGACACGTCCAAGGTTTGTATAGTAAATAAATGCTTTAAGCCCCCCGGGTCAAATTGACCCTATCTGTTTTGACTCTTCCTTCCTTCCTTCCTTCCTCCTTTCCTTCCTTCCTTCTCCCTCTCTCTGTCCCTCCCTCCTTTCCTTCCTTCTTCCCTCCCTCTGTCCCTCCCTCCTTTCCTTCCTTCTTCCCTTCCACCTCCCTTCCATCCTTCCTTCCTTCCTTCCTTCCTTCCATCCTTCCCTTCCACCTTGCTTCCTTCCTTCCTTCCCTCATTCCTTTCCTTCCTTCTTCCTCCCTTCCTTCCTTGACTCAAGGACAACAGGAGGGTTAAGATCATTTCCTGTATTCCTTCCTTCTTCCGTCCGTCCTTCCTTCCTTCTTCCTCTCTCCCTCCATCCCTCCCTCCTTTCCTTCATTCTTCCCTTCCACCTCCCTTCCATCCTTTCCTTCCTTCTCCCTCCCTCTGTCCCTCCCTCCCTCCTTTCCTTCCTTCTTCCCTCCCTCTGTCTCTCCCTCCCTCCTTTCCTTCATTCTTCCCTTCCACCTCCCTTCCTTCTTCCTTCCTCCCTCCTTTCCTTCCTTCTTCCTCCCTTCTTTCCTCCCTTCTTCCCTTCCACCTCCCTTCCTTCCTTCCTTACCTCCTGTCCTTCCTTCTCCCTCCCTCCCTCCCTCCCTCCCTCCTTCCTTCCTTCTTCCCTCCCTCCTTTCCTTCCTGCTCCCTCCTTTCCTTCCTTCTTCCCTTCCACCTCCCTTCCATCCTTCCCTACCTCCTTTCCTTCTTTCTCCCTCCCTCCGCCCCTCCCTCCTTTCCTTTCTTCTTCCCTTCCATCCTTCCTTCCTTCCTTCCTATCTTCCATCCTTCCCTTCCACCTCCCTTCCATCCTTCCTTCCTTCATTCCTTCCCACCTTTCCTTCCTTCTCCCTCCCTCCCTGTATTGTAGCTATAATACAAATGAACATGAGGTACTGTAGTTTCCCCATATGGGAAAGATTTGCTGCATGCCCTCCCATCACCTCACTTATATTAGACGATGCACAGCACGCCTCCCTAAAAACCTACACGTGTCAACAGAGGACAGTAATTGACAATCAAACCGCTCGAAACGTCCCTCAATGACTGTCAGCAGAGCAACCCAAAGTGCAGTAATAATCTCATCAGTGCCATTTTTAATAATCACACACTCTCACCATCACACAATCAATGTCCATCAAAGGCTCTGACATCACTCAGGACCAGTTTCTGACCAGTTACTGTATCCATGGAGGTTATAGATACAGGTTCATTTGCATACTGAACTCATAACTTTACATTATTTAACGTTAGATGTAACTATTTAAATTACTTCATCAAAGTAATGTAACTTATTAAATTTGATTACTTTTTCATCTGTTAGGGTAAGTGTTCCCTCCATGTGTGTTTCCTTCATTTATTCCTTCCTTCCTTCCTTCCTTCCTTCCTAAGATCTAAGTTAATCTGTTAGGGTAAGTGTTCCATCCATTTCTCATTTGTCTGTCCTTCCTTCCTTCCTTCCTTCCTTCCTTCCTTCTTTCTTTCCTTCTTTCCTTCCTTCCTTCCTTCCTTCCTTCCTTCCTTCTTTCCTTCCTTCCTTCCTAAGATCAATGCTATTAGCTGTTTGGGTAAGTGTTCCCTCCATCTGTCCTTCCTTCCTTCTTTATTTCCTTCGTTCCTTCCTTCCTTCTTTCCTTCCTTCCTTCCTAAGATCTAAGTTCAGCTGTTAGGGTAAGTGTTCCCTCCATCTGTCCTTCCTTCCTTCCTTCCTTCCTTCCTTCCTTCCTTCCTTCCTTCCTTCCTTCCTTCCTTCCTTCTTTCCTTCCTTACTTCCTAAGATATAAGTTCAGCTGTTAGGGTAAGTGTTCCCTACATCTGTCCTTCCTTCCTTCCTTCCTTCTTTCTTTCCTTACTTCCTTCCTTCCTACCATCTAAGTTCTTCTGTTAGGGTAAATGTTGCCTCCACCCGTCCATCCGTCCGTCATTGAGTAAACATACTGTCAAAATATCGATAGTGAGCCCTTGTGAGTAAACCCATTGAAAACCCTTTAAAGAGAAGAAGGATGAGCAAGCTGGCTCCGATCACCAACTGCTGAAACACACAAACACTACATCACCACCTGTTAGTCACCAGTTAATAGGTGTCGGCCTATCAAAAAGCTAAATCTGACATCCCTATTTACTCGCTGCCAAATGTGACTGGCATGCCAAAAAACAAAAGTGAACACAAACAAGTAAAACACAGGCACGGGTCGCATTAGGAGATTGGTTTCTGTTAAAGACCTCTGACAACACGTCTCTTGGACATTTTGGTGGAAGGTAAACAAAACAACTGGCGTGCTGCTGCCAACCTCGCGGCCCCAAGGCAGGCCTGTACTCACTTGGCGGCTGCCAATGGCGAGGGAATTCTCAAGCAGTCTGCTCTTCCATCCTGTGCCTGAAAACACAGCAGAGGAATACTGCTTATTTTAGACGAGGAGGAAGGGAGGAAGGGAGGAAGGGAGGGAGGGGAAGAGGGGAAAAAAAAGGACTTTATTCTCTTTTCATGTGACTCTTGAGCTGGGTAATTTTAAAAATTTGTTTATCCTTTTGCCCCTATTTTACTTCCTGTCTCATGATGTTCTCAAGACGTTGCCGCTGGCACCGATCAGAGCTGCAGCTTTGAATCCGAGGAGGATTCATCTTTGTTGGCTTATTATTCAAATAATTACCACTGTCTAACGAAGACCAATAAACAGTCGATCAGAAAAGAGCAAAGTCTTCCAGAATAAATATATATGCCAGAATCTTGTCATCCTACACTTGGGGGGGCTCCTGATAGGCTCAATGGATTTCAGATGGACAGGAAGTGCGGGGCTTTTGAAAGGATCTGTAATTCCAGGTGGCCAGGGAGTGTTTTGGCAGGCCCGACCTGAGCGAGGCCCGCGGATCGCCAAGAAAGGGGACCTGGAATAGGTGGAATGTTAATCATGGAGAGAGAAGAACATGTGTGACAAAGGGAATGGATGGAAAACACATGTCCCATTTCACACTTATTTACCTTTGACTGCCAAACCCCTGCCAGATTAAAGGAAGAAGAGGCGGAGAGGGGTGGAAGTAGGGATAGGGGGGGATTCGAGGGTGGGGGGGTGGGGGGGGGGGGGGTATGCAACGGCAAAGGTGGAACCCTTTAAAGTTTACCTCTTTGATGAAGACGCCAACTCTTTGATAGCATTTCAAACATTTGGGGGGGGAAAAGGAGGAAAGAGGAAACCTTGGCGGGATTGGAAAGTCGGGCCTTGGTGGTGGTGCAGCAGCGGTCCACTGACAAAGAGCTATGTGTAAAAGACAAAAGGGGGAGGGGGGGCAGGGGGCGGGGGGGGGGGGGGGGTGCTGATAAACTGCTGTTGAGGACAGAGAGACATTGTGCTTGTAGTGTGGTGTACACACGTTTTACAAATTAACACACCAAGAGGTCTGAACTACGAAATTAACCAATGTACTTCCTGTAAAAGATACGAGAAGAGCAATAAAAGTGGTTTTCACATCAATATATTGGCATTATTTTACATTTATAACTATATTTATATGCATTTTTGATCTGATCTGTTGCATAAAGCAGAATCAAACTGTTGAGCTCTTATTTCAAGATATAACTGTACCACATGTAGTAGTAAATGCTACTCATTTTACAGTATAAAGAGAAAAATGTGCAAGTTTTTCCTGTTTAATAAAGCAATAAAAGTGTTTTTTGCATCAATATATCGGCATTATATTGGATTTATAGCTGAATAAAACAGTTGAATTCTTATTTTAAGACAAAACTGTACCATATATAGTCTAAATGCTCCTCATTTTAGAGTATAAAGAGGAAAATGTGCAATATTATGCAAGTTTCCTGTTTAATAAAGCAATAAAAGTTATTTTCACATCAATATATTGTCATTATATTGGATTTATAACTGTATTTGAATGCATTTTTGATCTGATTTGTTGCATAAAGCAGAATGAAACTGTTTAATTCTTATTTTAAGATATAACTGTAGTATGTAGTAGTAAATGCTACTCATTTTAGAGTATAAAGAGGAAAATGTGCAATATTATGCAAGTTTCCTGTTTAATAAAGCAATAAAAGTGGTTTTTGCATCAATACATTGGCATTATATTGGATTTATAACAGTATTTGAATGCATTTTTGGTCTGATTTGTAACATCAAGCAGTTTAATTCTTATTTTGAGATATAACTGTACCATATGTAGTAGTAAATGCTACTCATCTTAGAGTATAAAGAGCAAAATGTGCAATATTATGCAAGTTTTTATTGTTTAATAAAGCAATTTATGCTGCTTTTTGGATATATATTGGATTGGGACACTGGATTTATAACTATATTTATATGCATTTTTGATCCGATCTGTTGCATAAAGCAGAATCAAACTGTTTAATTCTTATTTTAAGATATAACTGTACCACATGTTGTAGTAAATGCTACTCATTTGTGGAGTATAAAGTGGAAAATGTGCAATAATATAGCACATTATATAGTATATTTATTTAGGATATCTACATACATCATCACTGAATGTGTTAATGCCCGTCCTGCATGTGTTAATTCATCAGAAAAACAAGCTTATAAACAATTTTTTTTTTAATCAATGTGTAATAATGAGCAGCAGTGTGTGTGTGTGTGTGTGTGTGTGTGTGTGTGTGTGTGTGTGTGTGTGTGTGTGTGTGTGTGTGTGTTTTTAAAGGCAGCTTCATCTCATCTTATAAGTTGTTTGAAGCATGTCTTCTGTTGTATTTTTAATGGCTGCTGCGAGGCGAGTTTCCCCTGAAGGGACAATAAAGTAAAAAAGTGATCAAATCAAATTTGATATGAATGTACTTTTTTGTCTTCTTCTTCTTTTTTATGGTAGGTGCCTCTATATGTACTATTTAAAATGCAACAATACTTCCAGTGTATTAACAAATGAGGGTATTGTGAGCAGCTGCCACACTTAATTTACCTTGACATCACACATCAGCTCCAGAAAATCCTCCTCAGCTTTATATTGTGTATTTAAAAAAAATAAAAAATAAAAAAACGCCTCTTGTCACCCTAATTTTACTACTTCTGATGTTTCAACTTTAAAATATGAGCCCCTTGGTTCTTAATTATAAGGCTTTTTTTTTTTCTTTTATCATCCAACAGCTGCTTTTTTGAAAGATTGAGGAGGTGTTTTCTTTTAAAAAATCAACCGGACAATAATCCACATCGGAAATGTTTAATGCTCCAGGGTTAGATAGAGATGGAGAATATGTTCAATGTATTAATGGAAGTAAGGAAGGTGTGCTTGAATATGAATTTACCCGCTCACGAACCCCATCCAGTGGTAGACTCGGCGAAAAGAGAGAAAATGATAATACCCGTTTTTGATTTCCAGAGTGCAGCTTTTTCTTTTTCTTTTTCTTCCTCCTCCTCCCCCTCTTTCCACCATGACATGCCGTCTTAAACTGGAGGACATAAGCGCACTTTGAAAAAGACTGTTAAAAAGTGAGAGTGTGATTGGAGTTGAAAAGTTTGCAGCTGTAATGGTGGCTGTTTGAGATAAGTGTAACTTATTTCATTTGGCGGTGGTGTCACATGCTCTCGCTGCTTTGAAGTGGCAAATTAATGACAAGTGAGAACAGTAGCCATTCTGCAAAGAGAATGACCCCTTTTCTAATGGCTGTGTGGCACAGTGAGAGAGTCATCTGTCGGCCCCATCTAATTATGTGAATCGAGCAGTTTGAAAAGTGTCTTAAGGCTGTTTAGGAATAAAAGGGACATTTAAATGCAGAGCACTTTGAAAATTACAGATCCTTCAAAATACTTTCCACGGACACATCGCTACAGCGCCACACGCTCCTATTTTTTCTTCATCTCGTTAATTCTATGCTTTGAGAGTGCAGCCGGCATTCAGGAAAAGGAAAAGGAAAAAAAAAAATTTGGTAGATAGCTTCCCACTCCCACTCCTCCACCCCTCGACTCTTCCCAGCTTCTCGCTATTGTAAACACGACTCCTCTCCTAAAACTTCTTCTTCTATGAAACAATGCATCTCCTGTTCTGAATGTGATATTCATATATGCTATATATATATATACAGTGTGCCGCTCTGTCCGAGAGGAGCATCGTTCACACATGGAAACATTCCTGCACGGTTGTATAATTCATGATCCATGATCCGAAGGTCAATACTGATATTTTTGTGTTGCAGCTGCCACTTCTAAACACATTAAACTATATTTAAATTAGGCTATTTTTATGAATTATGAGCATTTACACCATCCTGGGAAACTTACTGACATCTCTAATGAATAAATACGATTTGCAAAGAAAATACGATTTTACAGCAGATTTGTTCTGCAGCTGGTTTTCGAAGGAAGGAAGCAAGGAAGGAAGGAAGAAAGGAGAAATTCTTTGAAATCAATATTTTTCTATATATTTAGTAAATACATCATGAAGTCACAGTACCAATTAAACCCACTTTATTCATCAAATATGTTTATTTTATATTAATGTATTTATTATTAGGAAGGAAGGAAGGAAGGAAGGAAGGAAGGAAGGAAGGAAGGAAGGAAGGAAGGAAGGAAGGAAGGAAGGAAGGAAGGAAGGAAGGAAGACTTACCCTAACAGATGAACTTATATGCTAGGAAGGAAGGAAGGAAGGAAGGAAGGAAGGAAGGAAGGAAGGAAGAAACATTAACCCTAATAGCTGAACTTAGAAACTTAGATGGAAGGAAGGAAGTGGAAGGAAGGACGGAAGGAAGGAAGGAAGTGAGGAAGTGACTCACAAGCTGATGTTAATATGTTTTAGTGTCAATATTTGCATGTGTGTAGATATGTTGCCTAGCAATGCAATTAACCTTAACCAATAAAGCTTTTTTTATATATGTATATGTCTATTTGGTCTCTTTTTCAAAATAAAAGCATGCAAATCTCAATAAAACCTGAGAAAAATTAGGTTTTAAAAGCCTTCCCTGCAGATTTAATAGTAATAGTTATTATATAATGTGTAATCTGATACAAGCAATGCCTCATAACAGCCATGCATGTATGTAGATATGTTGCCTAATGCATGTTTAAATACTAGAAAGCAATGCAATTAACCTTGACCAATAAAGCTTTTTTTTTATATGTATTCTATTTGGTCTCTTTTCAAAATAAAAGCATGCAAATCTCAATAAAACCTGAGAAAAATTGAGTTTTAAAGGCCTTCCCTGCAGATTTAATAGTATAACTACTGTATAATTTGTAATAAATGTTATATATTAGCATTAAGCCTGAAATCAGCCATCCTAGCATGCATATATTTAACTTGATATACCTCTAAGTACTAGAAAGCAATGCGTTCTTCATCAATCGTCACAACAAATTTGCAAAACTTTTCCCCCTTTTTTTCCGACTTCGACTTATTTCAGAGGTTAACCTGAACATCTTGCATTCAAAATTCAAAGCTTGGCTCCTTTTCTTCCCTTTGCTTTTGCTTTTCCTAATTATTATTTGATTTGCTCATTAGGCGCTGTGTTCGCCGTGCGTGCATCTGCTCAGATCGGGAAACCTTTTTTTTTTTTTTTGTATTTTCATGTGTGTTAGTGTGTGTGTGTGTGTGATTTCTCATATCTCGCCTTTAATTACAATCGCCTCGGCAACATTTGTTAACACTCGGACGTCTATGAATCCAATCCAGGGTGGTGTGATGTGTCTTAATGTACAGTACACGAGTGTATGTATGTAAGTAGAGAGCTTAGAAGTAGAGAAACAGGGAAACGTAGAATCAGTCTTTTTATTAAACTAACCCCACCGACCCTCTCATTTCTAGCAGCTGTCCCTGCGGATACACACCCTGCTTCCCTTCTCTTACCGAGTATGATGTGTGGATGAAGGCTCCTTTTTTTTTTTTTTTCTCCCGCGCCCATAATGACTGTACAGCAAGATTTTCAAGGGCCCCGCTCATGACAATCCCATTTTCTGTGTAATTTCATGGTTGTCTTCTTGAATGAAGATATTGGCTGCTCTGAAGCACGAGGTCAGAGTCTCCCTGCTCCGTTTTCTGGATTGTTCCGGAGTATGTTTCCCTTCACTTGATGAAAAGTAATTCATCATTTACACCCCTGAATTCTGCCATTTTTTTCTCTTTTTTTCCCCTCTCTCTCTCCCTAGTGCTACCGTCTTTCTTTTCAGTAACAACTTTCTTTCACCCCTCCTTGCCCCCCCCCCTTGCGGTACCTATGGCGGTGTTGAGAGATAGATAGGTTCAATACGACGGCAGGTCAGGCGTCCCCGAAAACAGGTTAGCCCTCCCAGGCCTCTGCGCTGCCCTCTCCTCGTGATAGAGTTTGTCACCTCTCTACCTCTGGAAGTCAAATCCTGTCAACTCGAGCATCCTTCAGTATCCCCGAAGTGGCTTTGGCACCCAGTGGGGCATGTGAGCTTAAAATTGATTTTTTTTTTTTTTTTTTTCCCCTCTCCCTCCTTTCCTTCTGTGTGTGTGTGTTTTTTTTTTCTTCCTCTCCTCGAGATCTGCCAGGTTCCCTTAAGGGAGGAAGTTGACAGCCAGTGGAAGCCTTCAGCCTATCATAAGGCAGCGGTGGTGTAAAAGACACCTAGGGAAACTTTCAGGAGGGGAGAGAGAGGGGGGGGGGGGGGGGGGGGGGGGGGGGCAAAGGTTTCTGACATGTTGAAGAGGAGGTGTAGGGTTGGGGAAGAGGAGAGGAAAGGAGATGCTGTTGCTAAGAGACCGGTAAGGTTTTTTCCTCTCCTCCTGCGTGGCCTCCTGACTGCTCTGCCAGAGTGAAATTAATTGACCCCCCCCCCCCCCCCCCCCCCACACCCTTCCAAAAAACTCACTTTTAATTGTTTTCATTTCATTACTGGCCTTCCTGCCCCAAAAAGAAAGTGCAAACATGTTTCCACAAAGCAATTCTCCTTTTTGCAAATATTGTTTTTTCATGCAAAAGTCTTTTAATCATTGCTCTCCTTTGCTGAGCGATGAAATAATTGGGCATACGTAGATTCCTTTGCATCTCCCTGACTGAACATATGTAATCGTGTGCATGTGTTAAAAGGGACTACTGAGGCACGATAAGGGATCACGTGACTTCCCACTTCTTCTTCTTCTTCTTTTTTTTTTCTTTTTTTTTAATGCCAGCTGGTAACATCTGTACGGTGTCCAGAGTCCAATCATAGAGTCTTTAATACTGAGAAGAGAGAGGAAACCCTTGAGACTTAAGAGAGACAGAACCTGATCATCCCGTCTCATCAAGGCTCTGGCTCTCCTGTGACCCTTTTCCCTCCGACGATGAATAAAAAAACCTTCCCTGCGCCCCGCTTCTCGGAAACTAATTCCCGGGTACTTAAGGAAATACAATGAGCTCAGATTGGTATCATCAGTAAATTACACCTATATGGCTCAGGCACCACCGCTGTCTGAATTCCACTCATTCAAGGAAATAGAAGCTCCTTCACGGCAGGAGCAGGAGATTATGTTAAGGTCCAATATGTTAAGGAAGCGATGACACACCTCCAATCAGTGTAAAATAGGACCTTTAAGACAGGTCGTTTAAAAAAAGCCCCTTACATCCAGAAGTCTGACGGGTGTTTGCACGAGATTATCGCTGCAGATTTCTTTGCACGGCAGGAGTTAAATTAGACAGCTACTACAAAAGCAGTCAAGGTGCATTAAGTTTGTTTCTACCTGGGAAAAAAAAAAAGTTAAATGTTAAATAAACATGACCTTTTCCTGTTAACAAGGTGTGAAAAATGCCGTTAATGCCTTTTAATGTGCTGAGAGAAATAAAAAGCTTTAATGGAAAGAAAACTTCACGGTTTCCATTTTGATTAATTCTCATGGTAATGAGGCTCATTATTTTTATCTGGAAGTTACCTGCTTAATCTAAATATCTGTTTTTTAATGGAGTATATCTTGGATTTAAAAAAAAAAAATATGGTGCTAATAATCAAAAGCGGATTTTATTGCTCACTTTATATTCATTAAACTCTGAACGGTGTATTCCTGCAGCACTGATATGCTCTATTATAATATTTTGTGTACTTCTATATTCATGATAACACTTTATATGCATGTTTTTGATCATTATGAAACTTTATAAACTTCTAGATAAGGTGACACTTACTTACAAAGATCTATTTTCTTTGTACCTCCACTAAAAAAAAAAAAATCTTAGAGTGTATATTTGCCGCAAGTCTGTCTTTTCCATCTTTCAATGAAAATATGGCTCATGCCCTCAGCAGACAAACAACACACACACACACACACACACACACTCTATTCGTCTTGCACATCTTCGCCTCGGAGCCACTGGAGCACCCAGGTGGCACCCAGGAGGCAAAGCAAAGGGGGGCATCAGGAGAAGAGGAGAAGGGGAATAGCCGCAGATCTGTGCGTGTTTGCCATGGCTGAACAAACTGAGTGTGGCTGTGTGTTAAGAGAAAGAGAGTGAAAGAGAGAGAGAGAGAGAGAGAGAGAGAGAAAAAAATACATGCACAGATGGATTTTCAGGGGTTGGGGGGGTTTGAAGAAGAGGAGGAGGGGGGGGGCATTGGGTTGTAAAATGGGGCAGAATCACATATCCCTCAGCTATGTTAAAGATAGTTGGCAGAGGGATTTGAGGCTGTATTGATGCCACTGCTGCTGCAGTCAGGTGCCACTCAGGTGATACATGGTGACATTTGTAGCTTGTGGAAAAGTTTACCCACAATGCATCACATCTGATTATTGTTGTTGGTTTTTGACATGTTTACTGAAATCTCCTTTTTTGTACATTTGTATTGTTTTAAATGCAATGAAGTGCTGAAGAGTGTCGAGAATGATGTGTGTAACGCATAAACATGTGTGGGTGTAAATCAAGAGTAGCTCATTATATATGTATATTTTCTGACAGGTGTATCACAATCAAAGCAATTTTAAAATCCTTAAAAATACTAGCAAGGCGTCTACAAAGCATCTGAAGGAAAAAAATGAGCTCCTACTGCAGCCGAAGTGTGCAGAGAGACAGATTAGACACATTAAAAACACCAAAATGAAGCTATACACTCACCTGCCTCTTTATTAGGTACACCAGTGCAATCTAATTCAATCCAATTCAACAACTCTGATGATGGTGTATTAGCTTGAATGGTGTTCCTATTATTTTGTCCACTCCATTAACATATAAAGGAGGGGGAAAATATTAGGAACACCTGTCAATATAATAACCTCAGTAATGAACATAAAGTTGAATTATCACCATTATTAGATTGAATTAGATTACACAGGTGTATTTAATGAAGTGGCTGTTGAGTGTTGAACATAATATAAATATAATATATAATAATATGCAATTTAATTCAATCCAATTCAACAAATCTGCTATAAAATCTACATTTATGAAGCTCATACAATTTCAGCTTTTGGTTAACACTGTAAAAAAAGGTGATAATTCTACTTAATCTTTATTATTGAGGTCATAATGAGTGGTAGTGGTGTATTAGGGTTATATTTTGTCCACTCCATTAACATATACTGTAAGAGAAGGGCAAAATATTAGGGACACCAGTCAATTATCACCTGTATTGGATTGAATTAGATTGCACGGGTGTATTTAATGAAGTGGCTACTGAGTGTAAATCATAATATTGAATATCAGAGATTAAACTGACAAAAGCACAAAGAGTTAAAAGGTCAGGAGTGCAGAAAGTGTAGATATTGATTCTATTAAACTGATTAATAACAAGAAAGGATGCTAGTTTCCAAGTGACCTGCACTGCTTCTTTGCAAATTAATAGCATGAAAATCTCAATAACTGAGAAAAATTAGGTTTTAAAAGCCTTCCCTGTAGACTTAATAGTAATAGTTACTGTATAATGTGTCATCTGATACAAGCAATGCCTCAAAACAGCCATGCATGTATGTAGATATGTTGCCTAATGCATGTTTAAATACTAGAAAGCAATGCAATTAACCTTGACCAATAAAGCTTTTTTTAAATATGTATTCTATTTGGTCTCTTTTTCAAAATAAAAGCATGCAAATCTTAATAACATTGAGACAAAAGCACAAAGAGTTAAAAGGTCAGGAGTGAAGAAAGTGTAGATATTGATGCTAGTTTGTAAGTGACCTGCATTGCTTCATCTCCACATAACCAAAATGATTTAAAAAAGGAAAAAACATGCTTTCTGAATGCACAAACTGAGAAAAACTTATTATATATATATATTTAAATGTGATTCTGGTTCCAGTTGACAGTCTTACAGGAAGCACCTGAGCTGTCTGAGGTCAGAAAACATCCTGCACACACTGCTTATCTGCACCTTGAAATGTGGTTTCAAATGCATTATTGTGTGTGTGAGAGGGAGACCGATGCCTTGACCTGTCTGATTTCATTCATAATTCCCCCCCCTCCCTCCCCAAAACTGTGCAGAGCAATTTTGGGGATGCAAACCCACCTTCTCTAATATTTAGGTGATCATTTGTGCACTTTATTATATTTTTATGCTATTTTCCATTAGTTTTTTTACTTTCTACTCTAAAAGCATCACCTGTTAGAGGACTGAGACCATGCAGGTAAACTATCATCCTCTCTGTGATTTAAGGACTCCCCCTCCCTCCCCTCCCTCTCCGCTATATAAGGGGTCTTTCACAGTGTCTCGGTGCCCATTAGCCTCCGCTGTGAGGCCTGGGCCACCTCTGCATTACCAACTCATTTCATACATTAAGTGCTTTATACCTTCCAAGAGTGTGAAAGCTGGCGGGTTATCTGTCCCCCTTTCCTCTGCCCCTCTCTCTCACCTCAGCCATAGTGAATAGGCTCGTGGGCAGAATCACGCTCACAGGAGGGTGAAGGGGGGGGGCGGGGGGTTTCTGCCCCCTTCGAAATGAGATTGTAGGACAGTCATATAGTGATAAACATGATCCTTAACCCTGCAGTTTATGGTAACCGTGGCTTGCAGGTGCAGCACCTTCCTTATCCCTTTTAGTGCTTAGAGAGCGGAGCTGAAGTGCTGCTGTGCTTCCATCATTCATTCACTGCATGTAAACCAAAACTACTAATATCACTCTATGTCAGAAATGAAATAAAACATACTCTTATCATAGCAGATTCATATTAAAATCAAAGCTATGTTGTCCCATGATTCAGTTTACAACTATAATCCTGCAACTATAATTAAGAACCAGACTAGAAGAACTTATTGTCATTATAAATATACAATGAAACTCCACTTGAGCATAAAAATATAGAATATATGCACAGAACACTCTCACCCATACCCACAAAAACTTTAAAAGATGTGTTGAATACTCTAAAACAAATGACATATTATAATTATTGTGCAGTAAAATTTAAGTTTTCTTCTTTCTGATTTCCAAGTACTTCAAAATAAAATTGATTTCTATTGGCTTAAATCAAAGTTTATACTGCTAAATCAACTTTTATGACTATTTTTTTGCAATCCATTGTCTGATAACCCTGTTTACAATCATTCAAAAATCTTCAACTACTGAAACTATAATTAAGAAAGTTGTAATTTGCACCTTTTAATATAACTGTATCACTGTAAAATTAAAGTATGTAAGTTTCCTCAATGAAAATGATTTATATTGGTTCAAAGCAGGTTTTTCAACACTTTAATAATGTTCAATGTCTCATCTGAAACCTACCAAATCAACTTTTTAAGAACTATTTATTTGCAATTAAGTTTTAGAATTGCAATTTTAAAGTTGGGATGACTTCCTTTATTTACACTGACCAATACCGACAAATATATCAAGTATTCGATATAACAGAGCAGCTCGGCTTATGATTTTTTTTTTTTTTCGCTTTTCATGCACCAAAGTTATAAAAAAAATCCCCAATATCAACTGAGCTTTGACTTAAAACCCCTTCGTCAGCTGGAAAACCTTGACAGTTTCCACTTCTTCAGTTAAATCTAAAGACAAATTCAGCCAACAATACTGTCACTGTGTCACTGAGCTCGTATCGCTAGCTCTGCCGTTTCCAAGGCTCGTACTGTACAACTGTTTCACTTCACTCTTATCACTCCAGCAGGGAAAGCTCTTACTCCCTCCTCCCTCCTCCCCTCTTTGGGTGAGGTGAAAGGGGTGTTGGGCAGGAGGAGGAGGAGGAGGGAGGGGGGGGTGATGGATGGCGGATGGCGTAGGAGGCACATGCATGATAAGCTAAACCTCGTGGGACGACAGTGAACTTGTTCACAGCGGTATTCTTGCTATCCTGCAGCCACTGATGAGCCTGATATGTTTAATTGGGGTGGTCCATTTTCCTCTTTTCCACATCCAGCCCCCTCTACACCTCCTCCCACCACTCCTCGGATCCACTCCTCCTTGTCATTTATACCAGAACTATGACTGTAGGCAGAGGAGAGGAGGAGGAGGGGGGAGGGAGGGCGGGGGGGGGGCGTCAGGGCAGAGAACAAGATCCCCCCACAAAACAGAGATAAAGAAAAAATGTAATACTTCCACATTTTCCAGTGCTCCTTTCATCATTATTCAAAAATTAGTTTTTAATGCAATGAGTAGCTCCAATCATGTTAAGGTCTGCATGATTCAGATAGTATCATAATTACAATTAGATTACATTACCGCAATCAGAGAAAGGGGGATCGTTAAGAGAAGGAATATAAATTGCTTTAGTTTTACAAGTACTGAGCAAGCAGAAATCCGAATTAATCTCCACTTAAACATCTTCCCCCTTACAGAACTGCAAAGCATGCTGGTTTCTTCCAGGCCATCAATACAAATTAAGAGAGAAGTATGATTTTTTCTCCTTTTTCTGAGGGGCCTTAACATTTGAAGTTTTTTTTTTTTTTTGCACGGAGGAGCAGATGTTCGTTTCACGGCGGCAGTTTTTTGGGTTTGAAACTTTCTTATCGGAGGGAAAAGTGACGTTTTTGTAGAAGTGCGCATGTGTAAAATCTGATATTTAGATACATGCATCACTCATTTTTCATTCAAGGGCCACATACAGACCTATTTTATCTCATGTGGGCCGGATCATTAAAAAGATGGAGGGAAGGAAGGAAGAAAATGAGAAGGGAAGAAAGGAAAGACAGGCAAAAGGAAGGAGGGAAGAAAGGTAGGAAGGAAGGAAAGCGGGAAGGACAGATGAAGAAAGGAAGGAAGGACAGATGGAAAGAAGGAAGGAAGGACAGGCAGACAGACTGAAGGAAGGAAAGAAGGTAAGACAGATGGAAGAAAGGGAGGAAGGACAGAAAGGAAGGGAGGGAGGAAGGAAGGAAGGAATAAAGGACAGATGGAAGGAAGAAAGGACGGACGGACGGACAGACAGTCGGAAGTAAGGAAGGAAGGAAGGACAGACGGAAGGAAGGAAAGAAGGAAGGACATATGGAAGAAAGGGCGGAATGACAGAAAGGAAGGAAGGAAGGAAGGAAGGAAGGACAGATGGAAGGAAGGAAGGAAGGACAGTCGGAAGGAAGGAAGGATGGATGGACAAACAGACAGTCAGAAGGAAGGGAGGAAGGACAGATTGAAGGAAGGAAAAGAACACAGGAGGGAAAGTGGGCTGGATTGCACCCCTCGGCGGGCCGGTTCTGGCCCTCGGGCCGCATGTTTGACACCCCTGTCCAATAGACATGCATTGCTACATCATAGAGTACATGCATCAGCCATGTGCTACTGCATGTATGCATGAGCCTGATCATGTATTTAACCTTCCTGTCGTCCTCCTTTCCTTTCCTTTCTCCCGTCCTTCTGTCCTTCTTTCCTTCCCTCCTTCCTTCTTTCCTTCATTCCTTCCTTTTGTCCTTCTTTCCTTCACTCCTTTCCTCTCTCCCTCCTTCTCTTTCTTTCCTCCCCCCTTCCTCCCTCCCTCCATCCCTCCTTTCCTGCCTTCCTTCCTTCCTCCTGTCCTTCTAGCCTTCTTTCTTTCATTCCTTCCTTCTGTCCTTCTTTCCCTTCCTCCCTCCCTTCCTTCTGTCCTTCCCTCCTTCTTTCCTCCCCCTTCCTTCTGTCCTTCTTTCCTTCCTCCCTCCTTCTCTCTTTCTTTCCTCCCCCTTTCCTCCCTCCCTTCCTTGACTCGAGGACAACAGGAGGGTTATAATCCAGAAACATGTCAGATGAAGTTGATAATAATAATAGCATGCTGCTCAGTCATGACTACTCGTGATTAATTGTGTAAAGCAGAATCATTACGTGGTAATCACTGACTGATGTTTAGAGCCACTAGTGGAACGAGTATGCAGAAAATAGCAATACCACACTATTAGAAGAACTGCATTACTAGTTCAAGTCCTCTATGAAAGTATAGATGAGGAGTAACTGCAGGAAAATGAGAAGAAAAGAAGTCGATGCGGTACAAGATCTGCTTTTTTGATATATTGATCATATTAATGGACGTAATATTACAGATGCAAAGCAGCATTTTAACCTTTGTGTCATCCTCCAGGGTCAAATTGACCCAGTCTGTTTTTACTGTTCCTTCCTTCCTTCCTTCCTCCCTCCCTTTCTTCCTCCTTTCCTTCTTTCTTCTGTCCTTCTTTCCTCCCTTCCTCTTTTCCTTTCTCGTTCCCTCCCTTCTTCCTTCTTTCCTCCATCCCTCCCTCCTACCTACCTTCCTTCCTTCCCTCCCTCCCTCCCTCCCACCTTCCTTGCTTCCTTCCTTCCTTCCTTCCTCCCTCCTACCTTCCTTCCTTCCTTCATCCCTTCCTCTTTTCCTTTCTCCTTCCCTCCCTCCCTCCTACCTCCCTCCCTCCCTTCCTTCCTTCTTCCTCCTTCCTTCCTTCCTTCCTTCCTCCTTTCCTTCCTTCTTCCTCCCTTCCTTCCTTGACTCAAGGACAACAGGAGGGTAAATCTCGATGCTGTTTTTTTGAATGACTTGTATAGTGTCGTTTAATGTGTAACAAATCATCATACATAGATACTAACTACAAGATAATACTCTAATAGAAACACACGGCACAGTCATGATTAATTGTGTAACACTGAATCATTATGAGGTCATCATGTTGGAAGAAGTATGCAGGAAATAGCAACACTACACTATAGAAATACTGCATTACTAGTAAAAGCATACTTGAGTGGTAAATGCAGGAAAATGAAAGATCTGCTTTTTAAAGTCTCATTTTTTGACATATTTATCATATTATATGGACTTTAAATTACAGATGCAAAGCAGTATATTAATTTTGCATGTGTTTTATATGTCAAATCTAAATCTGTCATTTCTAACTACAGGATTTTAAGTGTTTATAGATACAGCACTTGTGTACTTTAACTTAAATTGATGTCTCACTCGTTGTTGTTTTATCCCGGTCAAGAAACAATCATCTCCTCTGTGCATCGTCCAAGTGCATAAGAGACGCATGCATGTCCATGTGAGTTAGCCAGTGTCAGTGCACACCTGTCTCTCGCTGTGCATCATCACCGACACATCACGCCACCATCACCACCACCAGCACCACCAGCAGCACCACTAGCAGCAGCATTAGCAGCCGCAGCAGTGACAGCAAACGTCCTCTCTGTCCTCTACAACTGAGCAAAGTGCCTCAAAGCCCATTTGGTCACATTGTGCCGGATTATCCCGGACTGCAGAATACAATAAAATACAAATCACTCAGAGACAGAAATATAAACCATCAGTGGAATACTTGGGTGGATGATTAGGACTGAAGTTAGCAAATCCCTGATCCGCTAATGAATTAAGACTCCAGTCAAGAGCAGCATTTTTTTTTCCTTTTTTCTTGATGACAGCAATTTCTCTGAGCTGTTCCCTTCAGTTTCCACACAAACAACACTTCTTTTTTTCTTCTTCTCTCTCTCTCTCTCTTTTGCTTAATTGTACTTAACGCATGAATGAAGAATTAAAACAAAGCGATTGTCCTTCCTGTTCCTGTTCAGCTCACATATTGCAGTTTGTGCAATTAATAATGCAGATGATCGCCTTAGTTATATCTGCAGAACTTTTTCTTTTCTTTTCTGGAAGGAGAAGTCTGCCCATTTTTTTTTTTTTTTTTTTGCAAGATATCAATTACCTTGCTTCCTATTTATTCCCCCTTCTTAGGCCACGATTGGAGATTAATGCACGCTTCTAAATTACCACACATGCCGGCCATTTATCAGCTCCGAGAACAATCGTGCAGATTCAACGCTAAGTGGCAGAATATTCATGAAATAGGGGGGAAAAAGGAGTAATTTTGTACACCCTTTGATGATTAAAAATATTAAAAAAAGAAGAATTTCTCACTCTCTTTCCTCATTTACTTTGTGGGTCTTTTTTTTTTTTTGGTCATTGTTTTCTTGTGCGGCCACTCAGAAAAAGGACAGGCTTCATTGTGGAGGCAAATCCTTCTTAATTTAGCTGAAAACACGGACTTATATTTATGGGGTTTTGGAAAACAGCGCGATACATTACGGTCATACAATGTGATAATGGTGATAGCGAGGCGCATTGTGCTTGTTTGTAAAGCCGTGGTTCACAGGCCCATAATAGACCAAGCATTCAATCCCTGACTTCAGTAATGAGTTGGGTAAACAGAGCTTTCAAAATGAGTCTCTAAATCAGTGGCGGAGAGGAAGAGGAAGAGGAGAGGAGAGAGGGAGGAAAAAGAGGAGAAAAAAAAAAAAAAAAAAACAGGGGCTGGGAGCTTTTGGTCCTCGACACCCCGGCTTTAATCAGGCATTAGGAAAAAGGGAGTGAAGATGTTATGAAAATGCGGGCGCTGGCCTTTGTTCAGCGTCTGTCATGGCATTGACTTCCCTGACACAATGCTACAATGCATGACGGATCAAAGTAATTAAAGTTCCAATAATTTACCTTCCTCTGTTGCGTGTCAAGTCTGCCAGACCGGCTGCTCTCAGGCCCTTCATTGATTTCCTCACCGCCGCTATCAGAGCGCGATCCTTAAAAGACAGAAAGACATGAGGGCAGTGAGTGTGTGTGTGTGTCTGTGTGTGTGTGTGTATATATGTGTGCGTTTTAATAACTTTCCGTGCTGATATAATAGCAACGCTTCAGATGTTTAACCATTAATGATCACAGACAGATGACGGAGATAGAGAGACGAGTTTGTCTGAACCCTTCTCCCCCCCCTCAAACCCCCCTCCACCCCCCCCCCCCCCCCTCCTCCTCCATCCCCTTCTCTCGTCAAATCACTCTTCTTCTACTCCTGTTTCTGGAGTCGCCTGTCAAGCGTGTAGCAGCAGCATCGGTGGCGGCGGCGTTGTGAGAGGCGCATTACTTTAAGTTTCTCCCCTCCTCGCCTGCTCAGAATGGTCAAATCGGAGCTCGTCTACTTCACCTTGTTAAACTTTGGGAATCCGGGAAGAGAGAGAAAACTCGGCTTTATCCGCAAATCCGCGGGAGATTCAGATGCCGGTATGCGAAAAACGGATTGTGAAATCATTATCGGTACACAGAGGAGTAATTCTGTCTGCCGTCTAAGGCCTCGGGATTGATGTGTAATGCTTAGGAAAGACTCCCTGCGTGGCGGTGGCGGCCCTGTTTCACCACAACAGTCAGAATGAAAACTTCACTCATGCACTCGAGGTTACTCTGTCTCTGTCGCTCTGCCGTTTCCCCCCTCGAAGGCACGACAATGTGTCATTGTCATCCTGGGTTTTGCAGCAGGTTTCGGCGGTATGAGGTGGAGGGAGGGATGGGAGGGAAGGAGGGAATAAAGGAAAGGGGGGTCTTTTTTTTTTTTTTTTTGAAGGCTTACTCCCTCCAAAACCGTCTCTCCTCCCTTGACGAAAGTTAAATGGTTGAAGTATTCCTGTTCTGAGATGTGATTAGCGTGTCACACATTAAAAATGCCATATTAAATAATCCCATCCTTCAGGCTTTACTTCCTCACCAGGTATTAGCTTAGACGGAGAATAATCCTAAGCTATTTGGAAGTAGGGAATCCACATAAAGATCTTGGCACTCGGTGTTTGAATTTCTTCGATCTGCCTGGTAGGTGCGATACTCAACCGTCTTACGTCGCAGACAGCGGCAGGGGAAGCCGAGCTCGGGCGCTTATAGCTCACCGCGGCGGCGCCAGGTTCTCTGTTTCTAATCTCGTCTCTTCTTCTTCTTCTCCTTCGTCTTCTTGTACTCTCTGAAGACGTTACTCTAAGATTCTTCACCGCAACTTAAGGTTCAAGATGATGCAGGGATGAAAAACATGAAGAGTCGTGTTGCTATGAGGTTGTTTCGATGGAAGTCTATTTTGAACTTTTTTTACTACTGTGATTGTAAGCTTAAATGTATAAAAAGTGCTTTGTTGAAAGGATTTCTTCGAAAATGACAGGTTAGGAAAGAAATACACTGAGATCGTGAACCTAAATTGGTAGAAAAGTGGTATGTTGAAAGGTTGAAAGGTTAGGAAAGACTTGTTTTATCTCACAAACACTAAAAAATTCACAATATCTGCATTCAAACTGTTCAATCACATTTGTACACATTTAAAAAAAGGTCTTTAGTGTGGTTTGATGTATCCAGAAAGGACAAAAAGTGAGTTTTGAATAGGCTTTATACCGATATGAACGGCCGATATTTTGGATATTAAGTTTCTCTGCATAGGATTTTGTTTAGAGGGACAAAGATTCTTCACATCTCCAGCTCTTTATTAATATTCTGAGTCTCTACTTTTAATATCTTTACATGATTTCCAGTTAAAAACTCCTTATTTATCTTCTACTGGTCCTTTATGCAGCCGCTCAGTTCAGCCTCTTTCTGAAACAGGCTGTTTTAGCTCCTGTCTCTTTAAGGCCCCCCTTAGTAACCACGGAACACAGCCTTTAGCAACCGCCTTTAGCAACCGCCTTTAGCAACCACCTTAGCAACCACGGAACACAGCCTTTAGCAACCACCTTAGCAACCAATAAACTTCTACATAAACTAACTATAGCAGCAGGATTTCACTTCTTTTTCTCCTTCTTTACTCCAAATCTTCAATTTCTCAAATCACATCCGTACATGTTGGAGCTGAAACAATTTGACGGACAATGAAGTTTTTTTGAATGTTGAATCATGAGCTGTCGGATTCAAACAAACATGTCGGGGTGGAGTGGACAGACAGATAAAACACAAGCTATTTGCAATCTGTGCAACAAGGAAGGAAGGAAGGAAGGAAGGAAGGAAGGAAGGAAGGAAGGAAGGAAGGGAAGAAGGAAAAAAGAAAGAAAGAAAGAAAGGGAGGAAGGACAGAAGGAAGGAAGGACAGATGGAAGGAAGGAAGACAGGGTGGGAGGAAGGAAGGAAAAGAAGACAGGAAGGAAAGATGGAAGGAACGAAAGAAAGAAAGAAAGGGAGGACAGATTGAAGGAAGGAAGGAAGGAAGGAAGGAAGGAAGGAAGGAAGGAAGGAAGGAAGGAAGGAAGGAAGGAAGAAAGGAAGGAAGGAAGGAAAGAAAGGGAGGAAAGTGGGCCGGTTCAGACCCCTCAGCGGGCCGGTTCTGGCCCACGGGCCGCATGTTTGACACCCCTGGTCTACATGATCAAGATCTGCAGGAATGAAAACTTGAAGAGTTGTGTTTCCATTAGGTTTCTTCAAGTTTGTTCATTGATAATCGATAAAAGTCTATTTTAAATGTTTTACTACTGTGATTGTGATCTTAAATTGTTAAAAAGTGCTTTGTTGAAAGGATATTTTCAAAATAAAAGGTTAGGAAAGACTTATTTTACCTCAAAAACACTCAAAAAAGCACAATATCTGCATTAAAACAGCGCAATCCCATGTATATATGAATAAACAAAAGGTCTTCAGTGTTGTTAGATGTATCCACAAAGGACAGGAAGTGACTTTTTGAGAGGTCTGTGTGATGACGATTTGCAGAGATGTTCAATAAAAAAAGTAAAATTAAATTTCCTAATCTGCTCTTTCACTCTGTTCTGATACAATTTCAATATAAAGATGATAAAATTGATAAATTTCAAAGGAGGTTTTTTTTTTCCGCTGGTGCAGTGATTTAAAGAAATCTGATAGAGTTCATCATGTGACTTTATGAAGAAGAAGAAGAAGAACAGATTTACATCTCGCTTTCCCCCACCCCGAAAAAAAAAATAAACTGATTACACAACTGGAGCTAAAAATGAATCAGAGCAGGACAGGAGTCTTTATCTTCTGTCGCATGTCAAAGATGGCCTGGAGGACAGCTTGAAATGATGTCGCAATCAAAGGGGTAGAAATAATGTTCTCCTTATGTTGTTTTATTGTACAGAAGGAGTGAGATGATGTTAAATCTGATCACAAAGGGCCCTTAAGGTCGATTTTGTTACAGCTGATGGAAACTTATTGGTGCGGCGATATGAAATTCGTCAGGGTTAGACATCGTGCAAGACTCTCAGACTCTCAGGATTAATCATACACAGCATATAAATATACTGGATTTAAACATTGGGAGCAGAAATGTCCAAATGTTCCTCCTTCCTGCACGACAAAGAAAGCTTTACAAAATCTGTGGGTTTGTTTTCATCCCTTTTGCTCGGAGGTCAGCGCCCCGTGGCTGTAGGGATGGCTAATTATCGTCGTGCAAATGGGTCACGGTTGTCATTACTTCTGGTCACATGATTGTATTCATCCGACATGATGTGTTTTTGTCTCGAACCCCCGGTGATGACAATGGAGCCACAGTATTTAGGGGAACTCCTAAGAATTTCCCCCTAGAGTTACAAATTTGTTACGCGGTCACAAGTCGTTTCAATTCACATATTTATCTATATTTATATTCATGCACACACACACACACACACACACACACACACACATATATATAGCCCAGACACTTGGTCATAACCTCCTTTGCTGCATTAAATAAATGAAGTTTGCAGTTAATCAATATAAAATGAGCTAAATTGGGTAAATCAACACTCTTAAAGTCCCACTCTACATTATAAAATACATACATTAGAACAAGTTTAATCCAATCTGTGCAAAAAGAAGATGTTTTATGTGCAAAAAAAGCTGTAAGAATTAACTTTAATGACTGATTTGGTTTGATTTCATACATGCATATATAAAGTTTGCTGTTAAGTATCATAAAAATCACTGTTTTGGAGAGTTTATGACAGTCTCTACATTAAAATATATTAAATATTTGAGTCGAATATGTGCAAAAAAGCCAAGAAAAAGCTGGGAGAATTAACTTCAATGACTGATTTGGTTAGATTTCATACATGCATATATAAAGTTTGCAGTTAATCAATATAAAATGACCTAAATTGGGTACATCAACACTCTTAAAGTACCATAAAAATCACTATTTTGGAGAGTTTATGACAACACTGCAGCTTCTACATTAAAACACAAACAAAATTAAGCTATTTTTTTATCTAATGTGTGCAAAAAAGTCAAAATAAAGTTTTAAGAATTAACTTCAATGACTGATTTGGTTAGATTTCATATATGCATATATAAAGTTTGCAGTTAATCAATATAAAATGAGCTAAAAGTACCATAAAATCACTGATTTGGAGAGTTTATGACAGTCTCTACATTAAAACATGCATACATTTGACTCTAATATGTGCAGAAAATCCAAGAAAAGCTGTGAGAATTAACTTTAATGACTGATTTGGTTTGATTTCATACATGCATATATAAAGTTTGCTGTTAATCAATATGAAATTAGCTAAATTTGGTGTATCAACACTCTTAAAGTACCATAAAAATGTCAGTTTCTACATTAAAGCATGCATACATTCATCTAATATGTGCAAAAAAGTAAAAAGAAAAGCTGTAAGAATTAACTTTAATGACTGATTTAATTTAATTTCCACTCTTCAAGGCTGTGTGTTAAAGGTCACCACAACTGTAGCACTGAATAACCCTTCAGTGATGCACTTCAAAGGGAGTTGTTATGCTGTTGTCACTGTTAATGACAGAGTCTAGACAGTCGTAAACCAACCAATAAATTCACCACAGTCAGATGCTACCACACTTCCTGTTCTCCTGCAGGTTTTTTTAAGCTCATTCAACGTCAGCACCTTTAAAAAAATGACCCACATGACTCATAAAACACCAGTTCATGTGTGAGAGAGAGAGAGAGAGGTCTGCTTTGACACCTCTATGGTTAACCTCAACCTCTTATTTTTCCAGGAGGACTTGAATGCAACGTCACTCCCGAGAGTCGCTTCTCGTTATGAGCGTTACCACAAGAGGTCACCTGTCATAAAAACCATAATCACACAGATCAGTAGATGTTTACACATTTGAAAAAAAACAACTGATGCTCTATTAAAAACAGCTCAGAGACAAACTGTCGCCTTTTAATCGAACATCATGCACCTAAACAAAGCTTTATTATGTGTCTAATTAAAGCATGTAATAAGACTATTTTCTCCTTTTTTAATAGCGTCTAACTGTCAAGTCAAAATCAACCTCAGAGGCAAAAACACAAACAATGATCCTTTCATATTTTAAGATCCGTAAAAGCCATGTCTGATGATGGATAACATTTACCAGTGCAGCTGTTTTTCTCTGTTCTCTATTTTTATATAAATATATATAGCTATAAAAAAAAAGGAAAAAATGTAGTTTGGGAGCCAAGGGGAGACTCTGACCTTGATGAGGAAGGGAGCAGACACAGTAAAGCCATTTGACTCTAGTTGAGACTGTCCATAGGCATAAATGGTGACAGGATATAAATAATAGCGTTATCATTTCACCGCTGGCTAACTGCAGCATCCATGAAGACACTTGTTTACTGCTTTCTAAGTAGGAAAATCAAGCGGTTATTCAAGGTGCATAAGATGAATGGGATTTATTGTATTGTATTGTGTGTCTATTATAATATTGTTTCCGATGAACTCTCTCAGGAATAATCGCGACTGTATTCATAACTAAAGCCAGGTGGCAGATGATGCTCGGAGGAAAGCAAATAACCATTTGTGTTTGTTGCATCGGTGAACATTGTCCATCCACTGTGGGCCTGTTGTGATGTGACCTGGGGCTCCAAAAGTGCAAAAAGCTCCATGTGTGCAAAGCTCAATGTGTCTTTAAATGGATTCGATGGAGAGAGAGAGAGAGAGAGAAGGGGAGGGGGGGATTGGGTGGGGGGGGGGGGCAACAAACACACTCCTATAAAAAAAAATGGCTCCATGTTGAAAACCACACAGATTTTGGATTTTCCTTGCACTTGTTATATTTGTGTAAATCCAGAAAGCGTGTAATGCCGCTAATACAGTTTATTGTAGTAAGTGTTTCTGCACAAAGAGGAAATGATGCTTCTCTTCTATTTGTCTTTGACAATACACGGATGGATTACGCCCAGAAACCATGAGTTATTCAATTTCCACCTGGAAAAGCTTAGCTGGGCGCGTTTCATCATATTATGAGCGTATCTGCTCTCGTTTGGATATAATTCACACCTCAACGGAAGCTTACACCTGCTTGAGGGAATTAGTGCTGAGGCCTTTAATAAACGTTTAAACCTGTCAGACAAATGAGATAAGTGCATTCATGACCTGTTCCTCCTGTTCGCCCGCCTTAATTCCATCTGAGGGGATCCCACTCCTTCTCCGTACCTGCAGAAAGTGGGATACCCGTGCTCATAATAAAAAATAAAAAAAGGGAGGCCCTTCAGAGCAGCAGGGTGCCAATTCACCGTCGAAAGCAATTAGAAATATATTTGACGAAGGTCACTGAGCGTCATGCACAGTGACAGGAGTGACGGTATTTGGAGAGGAGGGGAAAGAGAGGGAGGTAAATGCTTGAGTCCCCCCCCCCCCCCCTTTTCCTCATCATCCATTATAAAAGCCTCCTCTGGTGTATGTGTGTGTGTGTGTGTAGTCGGGGAAAGGAGGGGGCGAGGGCCATGAGTGGGGGCCCCGCCGAAAAAGACAGTAAGCGGATGCTAACGTCCCACTGAGAGAATTTCTCCAGGTCGAATGCAAAACGTTCCCGACTAATCATCCGCGCCGTGGAAACGCCAGCTGCGGCCCGTGGTAGGATTATCATTCTCATAGACCTCTTACCGAGCTTTTAGCTAAATGAAAAATCTGCTCCATAGCCTAGGGAGAAGGCAGCGTGCAGATAAGAAGGAAGAGTGTTTACTGAGAGGCAGCGCCGGTGAAAAACAGAACAGGTTTTTTCCTTTCCCCCTCCTCGCAATGTAAAAATGGTATGGGGAAAAAAATCATTAGGCTTTGGCAAAGGGAAAGGAGGAGGAAAAACAACACAGGAAGAGGAGAAAATGAGACTTGAGAGAGAGAGAGGAGAGAAGATCAATGTATTTACACGATTCATTTGTGACAAAGTTCTTCTGGGCTCATTAATTTAATGTTTCTGTCTACCTTCTGTCCTGAGGGCAACACGCAATTTGTTATTCTATTGTTCTTCCAACTCCTTTTTCCCTGCTTTCCTCTTCTCTCCTCTCTACTCTCTCCTCAAAAGCTGACTTATAATATAATCCTGGATCTCTCTAAACGACGACGGGCGGAGGAATAATAATCAAATTGCCGCTTTCATCAAAACCCCTCGGTTCTCCGTTTGCTTTGGACCTGCCGCCACCTTTGGGCTCGATCAAATGAAATAATCAGTTTTGCAAAGAGAGAGAGAGAGAGAGAGGCAGAGGTCAGCCGTGAGTGTAGTAATCTTATCAACACACACACACACACACACACACACACACACACACCAACACCGACACAACCAACCTAAGGGTAATGGATCTCTATTAGCGCTCTATTACCGACATCTGTAACAACGGAGCAGTGCGCCAAACATTACTAACAAGGGCAATGTATTTGGAAGTCACTAGCTTGCTCCCTCCGGACCCTGCCTCTCATTACGAAGCTATCAGGACCATTCTGTTTGCCCGGACACCGCGGCAGGAGGGGGGGGGGTGAAGATGGGGTGTTGTGGAGGATGAGGGGGGGGTCGGTTGGGAGCTGAAATAACAATTAAAGGCCTCTTCTGCGGCGGTCCCACCACAGAGCTGTTAGAGGGTTTTTTTTTTTTTGGGGTGGGGGGTGGGGGGGGGGGGGGGTGAGTCCCTAGGGTGCCCTAGAGGTCCAGTTGCTCTTGACCCTCTTCCTCTTGATCTGACAAGAGACAATGCCCGAGCAGGAGGGTTAGTTTATTATTACGGGACCCTAATTCGCGCTTGACTCTGAGGTTCGGAGTCAAACGTGAGTGGGAAAGTGCATAAATGATTTACAAGCCGGGGGATTCGTATAAATATTACTGAGGAATGCCACTGAAGTCCCCCCCCCCACACACACCCCTCCGCAACCCCTCCTTGATTTCTCATGCTCCGCTCCAGTCTTAATCAAATAAACCTCAGAGTCTTAAAGGAGACCAAACCAATTTTGCTTTGGAAAATAAAGCGCCTTTCTGTGAACTAGTTCAAAGTGATTACTCTGATTATAGCTCAGTGTAGAAGCATTAGATACGGTCTCTGTCAGTGATATTTTGATCTTGACACGGGTCTTTTTTGAACCAGGGAGGGAGGTGGTGGGGGGGTGGTGGGGGTGGGATATCGGAGTGACAAGAGCCCTGATATTAAAGACATAGCCTCGGGGCAAGAGACGGGGGCCCTGTCTTTGGAATAAAAGGTTACAATCGCTTCCTGGCGTTGTCGACGGGAGCCCGAAGGTGCCGGCTCTCTCTAAAGCCCCGGCGCAGTAAGCAACAACACGTCGTGAATAAAAACTGCTCAACCCCGCTGACATTGTCGGTCACAATGCGTTTAGATAAACACACAAAAAAAGGAAGGATTTAGCATAAGTCCGTCACAGCCGTGCTCCCTTTGCCTGATGCTGACCGTATGTAGACTGTCAAACAATGTGGAAATACCCCCAGCATGATGAGGCTTAATCCAATTGGCATTGGAGCCAAACTTGTAAACTAATCTATGCATTAGCCCAGCTGGCACTGTGAGCCCAAACGCTCCTCTGGAACCTGGAGTTTTGGAGCTGTTTGTCGCCCGCCAGCGATAAGAGCCCATGCAAGCCCTCAGAAAAAGTGGGCTTAGCTCCTATTCTTTTCCACTGGAATCACTTTAGTCCATTTATCACTCTACCTGTCTTTGAGACCTATTTAAGATTAAGGTCAGTGGGGGGAGAGAGAGAGAAAGGGGGGAAGAAGAAAAAAAAAAAGGCTCCCCTCTCCTCCTTCTTCTTCTTCTTCTTCTTCCTCTCAGTTCTTTGGATACTTTTAAAATTCATAAGTCAAGAAGCAGCTTAGGCTTTCTCAGCGCAAGTCTTCATAACAATGAGAAGTCTAATATTTTATGTAAGAATAGCTGACAGGAGATTTTTTTTTTTTCCTTTTCCTCCCCTCTTGCTCTATTTTGCCCTATCAAAAAAAAAAAAAAAAAAAAAAAGTATAAATACGCTCGCTCGGGGGAGATGAGAGCGCTCTTTTTTTTTTTTTTTACTGACTGGCGCTGACGGACACAAATCCCACCCAATCACATCATACAAGAGGGAAAAAAAGAGGTACTGTACGTTCACATCTGTACTCTCATACTCTCACATCTTCGAAATTAAAGAGGGGAATAAACCTTTTCAATATGCGTCCAGATTCCCTGTTTCAAGCTCAACTTCTTTCATCTTTTTTTTTTTTTTTTTTTTTTATATCTGTTGTGCCAACTTGCACAATCTTTGCGGTCTACACTTACAGTGCCTTCTGCAGCTGGCATATCTTTTGTTGTTATTCCTAGCGTGTGTGTGTGTGTGTGTGTGTGTGTGTGTGTGTGTGTGTGTGTGTGTGTGTTTTAACTGCAGAATTCATTATAGTCGAGCTCTTAAAGATACAGCAGTGCCAACATTCCTCCTTATTATATGGCTAAAAAAAAAAAAAAGTTACAAGTGACAGTTATGATTGTGCCAACATGCAACGCTGACTTAGCTAAAAAAGTATAGTTGTTTTAAGTATTTCTCCTTCTTCCCCCTATTGTCCTGTATGCCATAAAATACTCAAAATATCTTCTAAAGATTTTATAGTTTTTAAAGAAAACAGAAAAAAGGGTCGTGGGTGATTTTTCTCATGTTGAGTGAATTTTAGCAGGCGTTGTTGAAATACACTCTACAGTCACAATATGAGGGTTGGATGTGTTTCAAAAGGGTTTACATGATTGTGTCATTTTGGTTGTTTTTGTGTCAATCTGTGGTGCCAAATAAACCAAATTTCAAGGCTTGGGCTCTTTTTTTTCTCATTTGTAAACTTTAAACAATCCTAATGCTCACTGGCAAGAAGACAAACACTGAAGGTTTTGTCACTGAAAACTAACAAAGATGCAAATTAAAACAAAAAAAAAAACAAAAAAGAGGAAGAAAATAAAACATTAAAAAAAAAAGGATGAAAAGAGCAACACCAATTCGAAGAAAAAGGGCCCTAGCCTGTGCGCCCACACACTCCTGTCCTGTTAATAATCTATACTGCAGTCCATTTCTATAATGCAGAGTAAATCCCAGAGCAGTTCAGCAGTGCAGTTAGCCTACAAGTAAAAGCAAATGCCTTGCAGTCTTGGCTGCTCGCCACCAGCTGGTGCTCCAGTCAGCTGTAGGTAAAGGAAAAGAAGGGAGGGAGGAAAGAGAGAGAAAAGAGAGAGAGAGAACATGTTTTACATACTCTCAAAACCAGGGGATTGGTTTTGGACTGATGTCAAATTTTCTCCAAAAAATTCAGGGAATCACTGAGTGGTGCTTCGTGCAAACTCGGGGTCAGAGACAGCTCGGAGTGCGGAGAGAGATTGCACTATGTACTGTTCTGTTCTGTACTGTACTGTACTGTACTGTACTGAGGTTGGGTTTATAAAGTAGTTGAAGCTGTAAAGTCTAAAAGTCTAAATGTAGTATTTTATTCATTAGATACCTCCAGATTTGACTGCAGGTGCTTTCGAGGCCTTCATGTCTTATTTTTTTAAAGCCACCCTGTGTTTGGTTTACACTAATAATATAAAATCAGATTTAAGCACGAGTCTTTCTTTCTGAATGTGTTTATGTTAAATACCTGAGGCTAGGATATTGAGCCACAGGGCAGACAGGATCCCCCCTTTAGAAAACCACGTCTAGACCCCTTCATACCCTCTTTTACTGTATTTGGGTCATTGTGTATTTGTGTGAGAGGGATTCGGGGGGCATTGGGAGATGGGTGAAGAGGAGGAGGAGGAGGGGGGTGGGGGGGGGGGTGATGATGATGGTGGTATCTTGGTTGAAAAGGGGGTGGAGGCTCAACACGACACACCAATAAATATGCCAAGCTGCTTTCTTTCTTTTTCTTTCTATTTTTTTTTTTTAAAAAGAGGGAAGAAAAGAGAGATTTACATGAGCAATATAATATTCTTGTGTGTAAGTGATATTTGGGGGCCGGGTGTGAAAAGAAAATGCCTTTGAGATGAATTGAATAATGGAGCTGCCCCCCCCTATTGAAGCTAAATAAGAAAATTGAAAGCATAAATGTAGAAATTAATTTCTTCTCTTTGGTATTTTTGGCTGAGAGGAGGAAGAACAGAGATTCACTGTTAAGCATTTTGTCTAATTGAATTTAGTTTTTCTATAAAAGCTTATTTTGGAGACAGAAGGAGGGAGGAAGAGGAAGGGAGGAAAAAGGGAGGGGAGGGGAGGGGGGGGCTTCACAATCACAAGACAAACTTTTCCTTCTTTTTCTCTTATTTATTTTCTCATGACACTAATTCATATCTTTATTTCTCCGCCGGTTGCAGACATACAGTCACCCTCTTGACCGCGGGCCAAAAAGTTGATATTGTTCTCCCTTACGCCCGAGCACACACTTGGCAAAGGAGACATTAGGAGACGTTTTGCTAAATCTTACACGTCAAAAGTGCTTGTGTCAAATCCCTGCAGTCCTTTATGTGAACAGTTCATCCCGAAACATTTCTAATTTCATGTCTAATGATGCCTATTGTGGCAGCTCGGCGTGCAATTTTCTTAGAAGCGCTCAACAACGCTTTCTCCTCCTCCTTCTCTTCCTTCTCCTCTTCCTCCCCCCCTCCTCCTCTTTCTCTCTTTCTCAACCATGTCCATCCGCTAACCCCGGCTCTTCTTCTGTATCTTCTCCGGTGCAGAGTGTGTGTAGGTAAAAAAAAGGAGGCTCCGTCCTCATCCTCATCTCATTTTCGACATATAATATGTTAATGTAATGAATGCCACTTCAATTAGCGCAATCACTTCATGTTCCGAATGGAAACGCTCGCCGGCAAATGACAGGCTAATCTCGGCCACGGTGGATTTTTTTTTTCATCCCGCCGTAGGAAGAAAAGAAAAAAAAAAAAAGGGGGGGGGGGGGGGGGGTTAGAAAAAGTTCATTTGAGTACAGTAGTTAACAATACCTCCTCATCACCTTGAGGCCATATTTAAATTCGCCATTGAAAAGTAAAACCTCGTTCTCCTCTTTAAACCCCTTCCTTTCTCTCTTCCTCTCTCCCTCTCTCTCTCTCTCTCTCTCTCTCTCTCTCTTCCTCTCTCCCTCTCTCTCTCTCTCTCTCTCTCTCTCTTTCTCTCTCTCTCTCTCCCCCCAATCAAAATGAAACAACCTAGGCCCCGGCTAATTAAGTGTGTGAATATCTGGACCCTAATTAACATATTTGTGAGACAGGCAGACGCAGGGAAGGGCCCAGCCGCAGCTCCCGTGTTTGCTCACAGCTTGAGCAGTGTCGCTCTGTCTTCAGTTAAAAAGAGAAAAAAAAAAAACCCCGATCAGGCTCCAGGTCTGCCCAGGCCCCTCCGAACAGGGGGAGAAAATGCCAGTAATTGGATGACCGTCTTATTATCCCTTTGTTGGTTGCAATTCCCTGATTAGCATTTTGGAATATTTTAAATTATAATCCAGGAATTAGGGGATTTTACTGTTTTTTTTTTTTGTTCCTCTTAACATCCCCCTCTCTCTCTCTCGCTCTCTCCAATTAGCCCTGACGCTAAGCAGGAGGATGAGTCCGCTGTGGGGTTTTTTTTTTAAACATGTAGCCAGGTAGTAATTCATGTCATTGTGTAAGGAAGGAGGTAGGCTATATAAATTCTTTCTACTGCTTGTAAATCTCTCTTCTTTCTCCTATGTGATCAATTCAAATTAAAAAATGAGCATTAAAAGGCTTTCACCTGATTTCTCCTCATCAGTCGATTTTCATGTTTCACATAACATATCCGACATGAGACCATTCACAAAGTTTCTTATTTTTTCCACACACACACACACACACACACACACATACTCTCCTCTCCTCTCCTCTCCCCCCCAATCAAATATTTACATATCAAATTGTGCATTTAACAAAGCCCCCATTGTTGTCCGGAGGTGATTATCACCACTGATTTTTCACTTCTTGGTATTTCTGTACGCTTCCTGTTTATTTAGGTCAATGGAAAGCTTTTTTTACGGGTAAACTGACCTCTCTCTCTCTCTCCAGTCTTTTCTTCTGATTGTTTCTGTGACCCCCGGCGCGGTGGGTTGCGTGGGTGAAGTTTCGTGACTTAGGTCAGGTGGTTGGAGGGTGTGTGTATGTGTGTGTGTACATTCCTGCGTGCCTCACACGGATGCAAATACAGATGTATGTGGGTGTTAGTGAGAGATTTTTGTGAGCTACGTGTATTTCTGTGTGCCTGCCTGCATGTGAGAGACAAAAACTGTGTGTGTGTGTGTGTGTGTGTGTGTGTGTTAAGTGTGTTAAGTGTGTGTGTGTGTGTTTAGGGGGAACAGGGCACCAGCCCATGTCGTCCCAGGCCTCCTTCAGTTAATTGGAAACATAGATTGTTGAGTCAGCGTCAGGGCTCTAATCAGGGGGCCTGTCTGAAACTAAGGAGACTTTATTGAAGCAAATTTAAATCACAGGCGACCAAAATCGTCACTGTTTGTGAAGATCATTTAAAAGAGAGAGCGTGCGTATGTTGTGAAGGACACGTGAGTCACTTGGAGGGACGGAGGCGAGTCCTTTAAGTATATTATACAGCCAGGAAATATGTGAGGCGGCTGTTATTTTCAGGCTTGTGGCAAGAAAATTTATGAAATGGGCTCAGTGTCCCTACCATTAACAGATTAGCGAGCCTGATTCAGGGCATGTTTTCTCCTGCAAATGAAGGTTCGTATATTTACCCGAGCCCTGACCTGCACTAAACACTCTGATATACTGAATTGAACTGGCTTGCATCTACAGTATCTTACTTGTATTTACTAGAACCATTGATTAAAAATGTTGATGAAATAGCCGCCTTAGCTTGACTCCATATTTCCACTTTCTTCTCTAACACGGCTCTCAACGGACAGAGGGAAAATGTCATCCTGTAACACCACAAGCACATCACCACAATGACATCCGTAATCCCTCGACGGCACTGGCACGTATTGTTCACTCAGAGTAAAGTCATTTGATATTTCTAAACAATAGAAACATATTTGAATGAGTCAACTAATCCAAGGTTAAGGGCCTTTGACTCTCGCTGGAGCTATCATGCTTCTGCAGGGCAGCAAAGGAAAAATGACTATTTCCTATGAAGTTAAACTAAGCACATAAGAAGCTGCATGTTTAGGTATTTTCTCAGCAGCAGGAGAAACCACTCAACCTTACAACTTCCCCGTGCACCTGCTTTCTTGTAAACCTCTTACGACAAACAACAAGAGGGCACATAACTCCTCGTGTGTCGCTTTCCAACACATGCGATTTACAGCGTTCACCTAATACAAGAAAATGTCATCCCTTTTTTTTTTAAAAAGCCCGAGACACCTCGTGACAATACCATTCACGACGCTTCGAATCTCACGCCTTCTTTTGTCCCGCTCTCGACGCCAAATTGCATTTGTTCCAAGTGTCACGTTAATGTATGAAAAGTTTAAGATGTCACTGGCGTAATCTGACAGCGGAGGTTTTAGTTAAAGCAAACGTGTCATATTGTACTTCTATTAGCAGGTCGCCATTGCACTATTAGTGACATCCCCAAGTCACTGGCGTGTCACCTTAATTTAAAGTTAAGCACTGTGACAGTTTAATATGCCAGGGAGATGAAAGCTCCCTCTGTTTCGGCGCCACGTCAAACCTTTTTCAAATGGGCGATAAATAGGGCTTATTGTTTCAGCAATTGAGAGGAACTGTCTGTCTAATGTGCCTTTATTCCACCACCCCTCCCTTCCTTCCCCCTCTTCCTCTCTATCTTCCTCCACCTCCTCTCTCTCTCTCTCTCTCTCTCTCTCTCTCTTATGGAGATTTTGTTTTCAAGCTTGAGCGGCGCTACCTAGAGGTTGAAGATTATGCTTTGAACACAGGCTGAGTGTCTGTCAGCCAAGGGTCGGGCTGAGCTAAGTTGAGGGAAAGAGAGAAAGGAGGGAGGAGGAGGAGGAGAGAGAGGAGGGAGGGAGGAGAGGGGTGTGTGTGTGGGGGGGGGGTACTTTAAAAATGCCGAAACTAGAAGACAAATCATGGCGTTGTCTCTAAGCCTTTTTCCCTGTCTTTCTTTTTCCTTCTTTCTTGCAAACCATCACACCACAAACCTAATCCACCCTCCTGAACTTTGACTCAATTTACAGAGGACAATAACCAGTCACGGTGGCAAATACAGATCAGTCCTTCAAAAAAAAAGAAAAGGAGGAGGGGGGGGGGGGGGGTAGACGGTTACTTTGCTCACATGAAATTGACCCCAGTTGATTATTCTGCTGCTCAGCTTTAGGCAAAGGAAAAAAAAAAAAAAACTACGCCTCGCCTCCATCTTTTACCAACTCCTGTGAGGGTCTCTCACCTCCCCGAAGGGCCACTTCCTTTTTCCCTGTGACCACCGAAGCATTTATACAGTTGCTGTCAATAATTTTGGTGGTGGCAGCTCACGTTTAAAAAAAAAAAAAAAAAAAAAAAAGGAACGAGGGGGCTCCTCGCCGTGGGTGTCCTCTGACACGTCATTAGTGATGGGGTTGGGAGAGGTGGAAGTGACACAGGTTGCTCGCTCAACGGAAACCAACTCCTATTAAAAGAAAACACAGTGAAGAGCCATCCTCGAGTGCCCGAGTGCCCGAACCCCCCCCCCCCCCCAACCCCTCCCCTCCTGTCCTGTCCTCAGGCTACAGGTGGGCAATTTTGACGGTTGAACAAAAAAAGGGGGCCTAAGGGATCCTCGTGTCAAGATAAGGAGGACTATTAGACCAGAGAAGGGTTGTAGTGGTGGACAGTGAGAAAAAGGAGTCCATTTGTTTTTACACACACACACACACACACACAATCCTCCCCCCCCCCCCCCCCCCCTCCATCCTCCTCTGTTTTTTTTTTATATATGCGAGGTG
>NC_070601.1:3380076-3384250 GCF_027409825.1 Scomber japonicus
TCCCTACTATTAACCTGATGTTTAATTAGATTAGTAAAGAATATTCTGGCAGTATAACACAAAGGATCGAAGGGCAGACCGATAGAAAGAGGTGATGAGGTTGTATTATACTTAAAAGTGTTTTCCTGTATTTGCTTCCCTATATCAGAGCTTATTTGCACCATGACTGAATTGAAACTTTAGTTTAGTTTATGTATTTATTTTTCCTTCATTCCTCCCTCCCTTCTTTTCGTCTGTACTTCCTCCATTCCCCTTTCTTCCCTCCTTCTTTCCTTCCTTCCTTCCTTCCTCCTTCTCTCTTTCCTCCCTCCCTCCCTCCTTTCCTTCCTTCTTCCTTCCTTCCTTCCTTCCTCCTTCTCTCTTTCCTCCCTCCCTCCCTCCTTTCCTTCCTTCTTCCCTTCCTTCCTTCCTTCTTCCTTCCTCCCTCCCTCCCTCCTTTCCGTTCCTCACTTACTTCCTTCCTTCCTTCCCTCCTTTCCTTCCTTCATTGACTCGAGGACAACAGGAGGAAGGAAGAAAAGGAGGGAGGAAGGAAGGAGGGAAGGAAGGAAAGAAGGGAGGGAAGGAAGGAAGGAAAGAAGGGAGGAAGAAAGAAGAAAGGAGGAGGAAGGAAGGGAGGAAGGAGGGAGGGAAGGAAAGAAGGGAGGAAGAAGGAAGGAAAGGAGGGAGGGAGGAAGGAAGGGTCAATATGACCCGGGAGGACGACATGAAGATTAATATGTGTGTCATTGTCTGGTGAGTCTTAACCCCCATAACCGGAAATTAGACAGTGCTACGAGGAAACTCAAAACTCAAAGTACAACATTAGAAGAAGAAGGAGAAGAAGAAGAAGAAGAAGAAGAGGAAGAAGAAGAAGAAGAAGAAGAAGAAGAAGAAGAAGAAGAAGAAGAAGAAGAAGAAAGCGTCATTATATTATAAGATAATTCTCACACAGTATATAAAGTCAAGTTAGTCACTCGAAGCCGAATCTCTTATACAACGTGACCTTTTCTTGACCTTTTGAACTTTTAAACTTCTTCTTCTTCTTCTTCTTCTTCTTCTTCATCATCATCATTGAATAACGGAGGATTAGAAGAATTATGATATATTTTCAAACCCGGTGTTTATTTATTTTTTTGATTCTTCGTCTTCTTCTTGTTTACCGACTCAACTCTGCATAATGCTTCAAACCCCATGTTGAAAAACCCTGCGCTGATACGCGGTGAACTAATTTAAATGCTGAATAAAGCCTGTATACGTTGTGGAGCAGTGGGATATGTAAATCAGAGAAAGCTCATCTGTCATTTCAGCAAGACTCAAAATGTTACTAATAAGAATACGGACAAAACAATGCCGGTTTTAACTGCTGGGCACACACGTTAGATGCCAGACCTGGCACCAAAGACAATCTGAGAAGCCTCCGAATAACATTCATTGAGACTTGCCTGACTTGAGTCGTAATGCGTCAGAGATGCAAAAACCATTTGGGTATCCAGACAGCCTGAAGCAAAACGCTCCGAGTAATTAAGTGTTTCGATTTTCATTTGGCCCAGGGCTGAGACGACTGAAGCCGTCTGCTCCCAGTCTGGACACAGAGGCCAAAAAAATAAAGACTCTAACCCCACAAGAGTCAACATCACAATGTGTGTGTGACTTTAGCCATCGCTGAATTACTAATCACCTACATTTACCAAGACTTAGCATCTTAGGAAGGAAGTAAGGAACGAAGGAAGGATGGAAGGAAGGCAGGCAGGCAGGCAGGCAGGGAGGGAGGGAGGGAGGAAGGGCAGAGGAAAGAAGGAAGGTAATGGGGAGGAAAGAAAGAAAGAAAGAAAGAAGGAGGGAGGGAGGGAGGGAGGAAGAAGGAAGGAAAGGAGGGAGGAAGGGAGGAAGAAGGAAGGACAGGAGGAATGCATGGAGAAAGAACGAAGGAAGGAAGGAAGGAAGGAAGGAAATGAGGAAAGAAGGAAGGTAATGGGAGGAAAGAAAGAAAGAGGGAGGGAGGAAGGAAGGACAGAAGGAAGGGAGGAAGGACGGAAGGATGGAAGGGAGGAAGAAGGAAGGAAAAGAGGGAGGAAGGAAGGAAGGAAGGAAGGATTGAAGGATGGAAGGGAGGAAGAAGGAAGGAAGGAAGGAAGGGAGGAAGAAGGAAGGAAAGGAGGGAGGAAGAAGGAAGGAAAGGATGGAAGGGAGGAAGGAGGAAGGAAGGATGGACAGAAGGAAGGGAGGAAAGAGAGGAACCCTGACATTAGCAATACAAACATAACCTTACAGTGTTTTTTACGGTTTTTAGAAAGGCTGCAGATCTTAATTTACCACTTTTTAAATCATATCAAGGCAGAAGTGAGAGGACAGGAAGTGTTCAAGGCCTTGTAATGTAAAGCAATAATGCATTGAACTGGATTTACTTTATTCTCCAATGCTGTAATGTTTGGAGTTAATTTAGCCTATTGCTGAATGTACTGAACACCTACATTTATCAATACTTAGCATCTTAAAAGGTAAACCAACATCTGGAGAAATAGCCATACAAACATAAACCTTAACTGTTTTTAGGGGGGGTTTTGCACATCTTAATTTAGCCCTTTTTTAGATGGGGAACTGTTGAAGGCCTTGTAATGTACTGTAAAGCACTAATGCATTGAGGTAGGTTTGCATGCATTGCTCTAAACACAATTGAACTAGATTTACTTTATTCTCCAATGCTGTAATGTTTGGAATTAATTCATCCACCAAATTATCATATCAAACATTAAGCGTCATCTGCACAGCATGATAACCTTCTACTGTACTCTGTGTTTCCTTGTTTCCTGCACTGATGATAAGCCTATAAATGTATCTATAAAGTCTATAAATGACATCAAATGAAGGAATCCAGGTCAGTGTGAGACAGATGTGGCTCATTTCTTTTGGGACATGGTGGCTAAGCTAACCCTAACAGCAACACACAACGGTGGCTGCAACATGTTGTATTCTTGGAGATTTTAACAATTCAGCTCTCAAACATTCATGAGCGGACCCGAGTCAGACGGGCCCGGGTCTAATCACGAAGAGAAAACACCACAGGCCATCGGCTCGGCAGCTCCCCCCGTCCCCGTAATAGCGTGCTTAACCTTTGAACGAGACATGTGTGAGGCCGATCCCTGTCGCCCAGACGTCTCGTCAGGGTCCCGTCTAGCCGTTGAGGCCTCGACGTCAGTTGAGCTTTAAACCATCAGTAGCTAGATCAACTGCTAGCCTGGGGGTGAACAGGAACCCTACTGGTGGACCCCCTCCGACCCCCTCTGACTGGCTGGAGCCGACTGATGAGAGGGGAAAGGAGCAGTGGGCGGTAGTGGCATATAGGGGTAAGACCCTTTTGTTGTGGCTGTTGTGGTCTCTTGGGGAATTACACATGCCCCCCCCCCCCCCCCCCCCCCACCCCTTCTAACAACAACCTCTTGTACTGTACCTACATACATCTAAAGCAGGGGTGTCAAACTCATTTTCATTCAAGGGCCACAAACAGCCCAATTTGATCTCATGTGGGCCGGACCATTAAAAAGAAAGAAGGAAGGAAGGAAGGAAGGAAGGAAGGAAGGAAGGAAGGAAGGAAGGAAGGAAGGACAAATGGAAGGAAGGAAGGACAAATGGAAGGAAGGTGGGAAGGAAAGAGAAGGAGAAGAAAGGAAAGACAGGTGGAAGGAAGGAAAGAATAAAAGTGAGGAGGGAAGAAAGAAAAGAATGGAAAGGTTGGAAAAAAGGACAGGAAGGAAAGATGAAAGAGAGGAAGGAAGGAATGAAGGAATGAAAGGTGGAAGGAAGGAAAAGAATACAGGAAGGAAAGATGGAAGGGAGGAAGGAAAGATGGAAGGAAGGAAGGAAGGAAGGAAGGAAGGAAGGAAGGAAGGACAAATGGAAGGAAGGAAGGACAAATGGAAGGAAGGTGGGAAGGAAAGAGAAAGAGAAGAAAGGAAAGACAGGTGGAAGGAAGGAAAGAATAAAAGTGAGGAGGGAAGAAAGAAAAGAATGGAAAGGTTGGAAAAAAGGACAGGAAGGAAAGATGAAAGGGAGGAAGGAAGGAATGAAGGAAGGAAAGGTGGAAGGAAGGAAAAGAATACAGGAAGGAAAGATGGAAGGGAAGAAAGACAGATGGAAGGAAGGGAGCAAGGAAGGAAGGAAGGAAAAAAAAGACAGGAAGGAAAGATGACAGGAG
>NC_070601.1:3384750-3389750 GCF_027409825.1 Scomber japonicus
GTGTATAAATGATGTTATCCCTACTATTAACCTGATGTTTAATTAGATTAGTAAAGAATATTCTGGCAGTATAACACAAAGGATCGAAGGGCAGACAGATAGAAAGAGGTGATGAGGTTGTATTATACTTAAAAGTGTTAAAATAATATTAGTTATGAGTGTTTTCCTGTATTTTGCTTCCCTATATCAGAGCTTATTTGCACCATGACTGAACTGAACTGAAACTTTACTTCCTTCCTTCCTTCCTTCTCTCTTTCCTCCCGCCCTCCTTCCTTCCTCCTTTCCTTCCTTCTTCCTTCCTTCCTTTCCCTTCCTTCCTTCCTTCTTTCCCCTTCCTTCCTTCCCTCTCTCCATTCCTTCCTTCCTCCCTCCTTCTCTCTCTTACCTCCCTCCCTCCTTCCTTCCTTCATCCTTTCCTTCCTTCTTCCTTCCTCCCTTCCTTTCCCTTCTTCCTTCCTTCCTTCCTTCCTCCCCTCCTTCGTTCCTTCCTCCTTTCTTCCTTCCTTCCTCCCTCCCTCCTTTCCTTCCTCCCTCCCTCCTTCCTTCCTCCCTCCCTCCTTCCTTCCTTCCTCCTTTCCTTCTTCCTTCCTTCCTTCCTTCATTCATTCCTTCCTTCCTCCTCCCTCCTTCTCTCTTACCTCCCTCCCTCCTTCCTTCCTTCATCCTTTCCTTCCTTCTTCCTTCCTCCCTTCCTTTCCCTTCTTCCTTCCTTCCTTCCTTCCTCCCTCCTTCCTTCCTTCCTCCTTTCTTCCTTCCTTCCTTTCTTTCCCCTCTTCCTTCCTTCCCTCCTTTCCTTCCTACTTCCTTACTCCCTTCCTTCCTTCCTTCCTCCCTCCCTCCTTTCCTTCATTCCTCCCGTCCCTCCCTCCCTTCATCCTTCCTTCCTTCCTTGACTAACTAAATGTGAGATCATTTGGTTTAATTTAGTGTATAAATGATGTTATCCTACTATTAACCTGATGTTTAATTAGATTAGTAAAGAATATTCTGGCAGTATAACACAAAGGATCGAAGGGCAGACAGATAGAAAGAGGTGATGAGGTTGTATTATACTTAAAAGTGTTAAAATAATATTAGTTATGAGTGTTTTCCTGTATTTGCTTCCTAATATCAGAGCTTATTTGCACCATGACTGAACTGAAACTTTAGTTTAGTTTATGTATTTATTTTTCCTTCATTCCTCCCTCCCTTCTTTCCGTCTGTACTTCCTCCATTCCCCTTTCTTCTCCTTCTTTCCTTCCTTCCTTCCTTCCCTTTCTTCCTCCCTCCCTCCTTCCTTCCTTCCTTCCTTCTTCCTTCCTCCCTCCCTCCCTCCTTTCCGTTCCTCACTTACTTCCTTCCTTCCTTCCCTCCTTTCCTTCCTTCCTTGACTTGAGGACAACAGGAGGAAGGAAGGAAAGGAGGGAGGAAGGAAGGAGGGAAGGAGGGAAGGAAGGAAAGAAGGGAGGGAAGGAAGGAAGGAAAAAAGGGAGGAAGAAGGAAGGAAAGGAGGGAGGAAGGAAGGGAGGAAGGAGGGAGGGAAGGAAGGAAGGGAGGAAGAAGGAAGGAAAGGAGGGAGGGGAGGAAGGAAGGGTCAATATGACCCGGGAGGACGACATGAAGATTAATATGTGTGTCATTGTCTGGTGAGTCTTAACCCCCATAACCGGAAATTAGACAGTGCTACGAGGAAACTCAAAACTCAAAGTACAACATTAGAAGAAGAAGGAGAAGAAGAAGAAGAAAAGAAGAAGAAGAAGAAGAAGAAGAAGAAGAAGAAGAAGAAGAAGAAGAAGAAAGCTGTCAGTATATTATAAGATAATTCTCACACAGTATATAAAGTCAAGTTAGTCACCTCGAAGCCGAATCTCTTATACAACGTGACCTTTTCTTGACCTTTTGAACTTTTAAACTTCTTCTTCTTCTTCTTCTTCTTCATCATTGAATAACGGAGGATTAGAAGAATTATGATATATTTTCAAACCCGGTGTTTATTTATTTTTTTGATTCTTCTTCTTCTTCTTGTTTACCGACTCAACTCTGGCATAATGCTTCAAACCCCATGTTGAAAAACCCTGCGCTGATACGCGGTGAACTAATTTAAATGCTGAATAAAGCCTGTATACGTTTTGGAGCAGTGGGATATGCAAATCAGAGAAAGCTCATCTGTCATTTCAGCAAGACTCAAAATGTTACTAATAAGAATACGGACAAAACAATGCCGGTTTTAACTGCTGGGCACACACGTTAGATGCCAGACCTGGCACCAAAGACAATCTGAGAAGCCTCCGAATAACATTCATTGAGACTTGCCTGACTTGAGTCGTAATGCGTCAGAGATGCAAAAACCATTTGGGTATCCAGACAGCCTGAAGCAAAACGCTCCGAGTAATTAAGTGTTTCGATTTTCATTTGGCCCAGGGCTGAGACGACTGAAGCCGTCTGCTCCCAGTCTGGACACAGAGGCCAAAAAAATAAAGACTCTAACCCACAAGAGTCAACATCACAATGTGTGTGTGACTTTAGCCCATCGCTGAATTACTGATCACCTACATTTACCAAGACTTAGCATCTTAGGAAGGAAGTAAGGAACGAAGGAAGGATGGAAGGAAGGCAGGCAGGCAGGCAGGCAGGCAGGGAGGGAGGGAGGGAGGGAGGAAGGGCAGAGGAAAGAAGGAAGGTAATGGGGAGGAAAGAAAGAAAGAAAGAAAGAAGGAGGGAGGGAGGGAGGGAGGAAGAAGGAAGGAAAGGAGGGAGGAAGGGAGGAAGAAGGAAGGACAGGAGGAATGCATGGAGAAAGAACGAAGGAAGGAAGGAAGGAAGGAAATGAGGAAAGAAGGAAGGTAATGGGAGGAAAGAAAGAAAGAGGGAGGGAGGAAGGAAGGACCGGAAGGATGGAAGGGAGGAAGAAGGAAGGAAAAGAGGGAGGAAGGAAGGAAGGAAGGAAGGATTGAAGGATGGAAGGGAGGAAGAAGGAAGGAAAGGAGGGAGAAAGGAAGGGAGGAAGAAGGAAGGAAAGGAGGGAGGAAGAAGGAAGGAAAGGATGGAAGGTAGGATGGGGAGGAAGAAGGAAGGAAAGGAGGGAGGAAGAAGGAAGGAAAGGATGGAAGGGAGGAAGGGAGGGAGGAAGGAAGGAAGGGAGGAAAGGGAAGGAGGGAGGAGGGAGGAAGGAAGGATGGACAGAAGGAAGGGAGGAAAGAGAGGAACCCTGACATTAGCAATACAAACATAACCTTACAGTGTTTTTTAGGGTTTTTAGAGAGGCTGCAGATCTTAATTTAGCACTTTTTAAATCATATCAAGGCAGAAGTGAGAGGACAGGAAGTGTTCAAGGCCTTGTAATGTAAAGCAATAATGCATTGAGGTAGATTTGCATTCATTGCTGCAGCACAAATAAACTAGACTTACTAGATTCTCCAATGCTGTAATGTTTGGAGTTAATTTAGCCTCTTGCAGAATGTACTCATCGCCTACATTTATCAATACTTAGCATCTTAAAAGGTAAACCAACATCTGGAGAAATAGCCATACAAACATAAACCTAAACCTTTTTTAGGGGGGGTTTTGCACATCTTAATTTAGCCCTTTTTTAGATGGGGAACTGTTGAAGGCCTTGTAATGTACTGTAAAGCAATAATGCATTGAGGTAGGTTTGCATGCATTGCTCTAAACACAATTGAACTAGATTTACTTTATTCTCCAATGCTGTAATGTTTGGAATTAATTCATCCACCAAATTATCATATCAAACATTAAGCGTCATCTGCACAGCATGATAACCTTCTACTGTACTCTGTGTTTCCTTGTTTCCTGCACTGATGATAAGCCTATAAATGTATCTATAAAGTCTATAAATGACATCAAATGAAGGAATCCAGGTCAGTGTGAGACAGATGTGGCTCATTTCTTTTGGGACATGGTGGCTAAGCTAACCCTAACAGCAACACACAACGGTGGCTGCAACATGTTGTATTCTTGGAGATTTTAACAATTCAGCTCTCAAACATTCATGAGCGGACCCGAGTCAGACGGGCCGGGGTCTAATCACGAAGAGAAAACACCACAGGCCATCGGCTCGGCTCCCCGGCCCCCGTAATAGCGTGCTTAACCTTTGAACGAGACATGTGTGAGGCCGATCCCTGTCGGCCCAGACGTCTCGTCAGGGTCCTGTGTCTAGCCGACGAGGCCTCGGACGTCAGTTGAGCTTTAAACCATCAGTAGCTAGATCAACTGCTAGCCTGGGGGTGAACAGGAACCCCTACTGGTGGACCCCCTCCGACCCCCTCCGACCCCCTCTGACTGGCTGGAGCCGACTGATGAGAGGGGAAAGGAGCAGTGGGCGGTAGTGGCATATAGGGGTAAGACCCTTTTGTTGTGGCTGTTGTGGTCTCTTGGGGAATAACACATGCCCCCCCCCCCTCGCCCCACCTCGCGCCCCCGCCTTCTAACAACAACCTCTTGTACTGTACCTACATACATGCTAAAGCAGAGGTGTCAAACTCATTTTCATTCAAGGGCCACAAACAGCCCAATTTGATCTCATGTGGGCCGGACCATTAAAAAGAAGGAAGGAAGGAAAGAAGGAAGGAAGGAAGGAAGGAAGGAAGGAAGGAAGGAAGGAAGGAAGGAAGGACAAATGGAGGGAAGGTGGGAAGGAAAGAGAAGGAGAAGAAAGGAAAGACAGGTGGAAGGAAGGAAAGAATAAAAGTGAGGAGGGAAGAAAGAAAAGAATGGAAAGGTTGGAAAAAAGGACAGGAAGGAAAGATGAAAGGGAGGAAGGAAGGAATGAAGGAAGGAAAGGTGGAAGGAAGGAAAAGAATACAGGAAGGAAAGATGGAAGGGAGGAAGGAAAGATGGAAGGAAGGGAGCAAGGAAGGAAGGAAGGAAAAAAAGACAGGAAGGAAAGATGACAGGGAGGAAGGAAAGATGGAAGGAAGGGAGGAAGGAAGGAAGGAAGGAAGGAAGGAAGGAAGGAAGAAGGAAGGAAAGGAGGGAGGAAGGAAGAAAAGAAGGAAGGAAGG
>NC_070601.1:3392250-3420461 GCF_027409825.1 Scomber japonicus
TCTATCATAATTTCATTAATTGCTCCTCAAGCCTATGATATAGTGAGCAATGGGCCAACTGTGAAGAGAGCAAGCTTATTTCCTGGACCACAAGGAAAAAATCATATTATATTGAATAAATCCATCCATATTGTATCCATTAAGTCAATATATATAGAGTTAAAGCCACCAAGAGAGAAGCTTGTACTGATATTTTTTACTCCAACAATCAAGTTCATTTTCCGAAAAACCAATATAATTAAAGTCTGGTGGACTCTGAGTTGGATACTGTAGCTTGTTAATTTAAGACTAGCCGCTTATAATGAGTCCATAACACCAACCAGCTGATTGTGTTTAGCCAAAAACAATTAAAAACAGATGAATTCGAGAGGTTTGTTGGATTTATGTTCCTCAAAGTAGGAAAAGTAATAATTTTAGGGTCGTTATACAATGCTGTGACTCCTTTTAGGATCTAGTCTAACATCGTATGTGCTCATTTGCAGTGTTGCATGTCCACTCAGGGAGGATCAAACAAACAAAAAAGAGCAGATAAAGAAAAAGTTTCAACACAAAAAACAAAAAACAAAAAAAAAAACCCTTTCAAAATAAAATAATAATATATAAAAGAGACAAGACAAGCTCTGGCTCTGTCTCCAACACACTGTACCCCGTCCAATTTGCTTTGTTCCCAGTTACCTGCCCCTGCCATCAGAGGGGCTGCCACTGGGGGCCATATTGGGGCCATCTTCGGCTCCCATGGCCCCCTTTTCTCTCCCTCTCTCTCTCGCCACAGCCTTTAAAGTCCTGCAGTAGCGATGTGCATGGCCTTGATGTTTGCCTTGTACCCTACATGCAAAGCTATCATTATCCATGCCTCTTGACAATCGCAGGCCCTGTCTTTGTTACATCTGCAGCTCTTTGCCTTGGGCTATGACATGACTGTACGGTTGATCTCTTCTCTTTTACATATCGCTCCCTGTGTCTCTCTCTTTCTCTCTATTTTTCTCTACTCTCAGACTGTGTATATCATGTTTGATTCTAACTCTGAGAAATCTTTTTTTTTTTTTTTTTTTTTTACCTCTCAGCCTGTGTGTGTGACACCTCTGCCGCTTTGATCCTTTTCGGCAGTTTTCCCTACACACAACTCCGCTGCTATACAAAAAAAAAAAGAAAAGAAAAATTGTGGTATTGATGTCCGACACATGTTGGTTGGAGCGCTCAGGTTTGCTTTGTGCTTTATAGCAGCTTTCACACCATTTCTCAAGGCGGTAAAAGTCCACACTAACAGGCTTCAATGAAACAGTAAAACAAGTTATTCCTTATGTCTAAAAATCTAAAAATCAAAAAAAAAAAAAAGGGTAGAAACCTTCTAAGAATCGGTACGAGTCTTTCAACTCTGATATCACTCCTGCTTTTTTGGGGAGGGGGGTTAAAATAGGTCACTAGCACAGAGGAGACAAGGAAAGATAAAATGCATTACGAATTCCTACCTTATCACCTTTAGAGGTCTTATTGCATTAATTTGCTTTATTACATATGATTTATTGAGGTGGGGGATGATTATAGTTCGGGTTAGTCCTTTAATATTCCTATTTCAGCCTTTAATATTTAGACAGAAGAAGACAGAGGTGTAAAAGATGATGCAAGATGACACTTTATAATGAAACCTTTCACTCTGATGTCTTCAAATTAATTGAAAGCAATTAAAAGGTATTTATATAGTTTGTTAGGTATGTGTGTATAGAATAGTTATAAAGAAGAAAAATAAGTCAAAACTGTTATAATAATCTTATAAAATCAAGAGTAAAACTAGAAGCTAGACCCACTTAAAAGTTTCGGGTTAGTCCTTTACTATTCCTATTTCAGCCTTAACCCTTTATTGGGCAAATAATTATATTTGCTAACTTCTGTAAATATCCTTCCTTCCTTCCTTCCTTCCTTCCTTCCTTCCTTCCTTCCTTCCTCTTTTCCTTTCTCCCTCTCTCGTTCCTTATTTCCTCCGTCCTTCCTTCCTTTCATTCCTTCCATCTGTTCTTCCTCCCTCCCTCCTTCTCTCCTCCCTTCCTTCTTTCCTTCCTCCATTCCTCTTTCTTCTTCCTTCCTTCCTTCTTTCTTTCTTCCCTTCCTCCCTCCCTCCTTCTCTCTTTCTTTCCTCCCCGTACCTTCCTTACTTCCTTCTTTCCTCCGTCCTTCCTTCCTTTCCTTCCCTTCCTTCCTCCCTTCCTTTCAATGAGTGTCCTATAAAGGGTTAATAATAAGACGGAGGTGTTGAAGATGATGCAAGATGACGCTTTTTAATGAAACCTTTCACTCTGATGGCAATTTAAGGTATTTATATAGTTTAACCTACAAGCCAATTTATAGTCAGATTGTTAGATAAGTATATAGAATAGTTATAAAGAAGAAGAATAAATCAAAACTGTTATAATAAAAGTAAAGATAAAGAGTAAAACTAGAAGCTAAAAGCACTAAAACCAATGGAGTTGCAGTTTACGTCCATGTCTGTCCAGACTCATATAATATTAATTATATAATATATCATATAATATGCTTTAGATGTGGATGTTGCTGCAAAAGAAGCTGCAATTTTTTTTTATATATATATATATATAAGAAAAAAATGTTTGATCAGAGTCTTTGAATTCTTAATAAACTGATAGTAACCTACATACAGTACTAACTTATAGTCAAGAGTGTAGAGTAGGGTTAAAAAGAAGAAGAAGAGCTGTAGTGAAATGATAGATTTTAAAAAGATGGATCTTTATAATCACCAAAGCTTCAAATTATTATCCCAAAAATTCAATATCTGACCAATCTGCCCTTCTATTACTGAGTTAAAGTCTTAAATAATGGTCAGTAAAGTGTTTCTTTTTTAGCAGAATATTATGATGTCAAAGTGAAGTTGACCTTTGACCCTTTGGAGTATAATTTCATCCTATTAGACATTTGGTTTCTTTTTTTGTGAGGTCACATTAATCTTTGACCTTTGACCTTAGACCATCGAATTTTAAATCAATACAACCTCGAGTCAAAGGCAAAGAGATTCCTCTTGTGGTGCGGAGAGATAGCCCCCCCCCCCCCCAAAAAAAAAAATAAAGATCTTGGTTTATTCCCTGATTACCACTTTAGAGAATTGTTGTTCCCCTCTATTGTAGAAGTCACAGTGAGCTCCACGTACTGTACAAAGTCAAGATCAATCAATTAAACACATCTCCAAGTCCCCAAAAAAAAAAAAAAAAAATGAACCCCGGTGTGCAGCCATTTACATTTTTGTATTTCAGTCTCAAAAAAAAAAAAAAAAAAAAACTCAAGAGCTTTTAATTAGTTAGCCTACAGTCTGCCAAAAAGCTCGCCTGACCTTCGCTCGCCTCCTCTGCTTGACGTCTGGTTTGTATTCATGTTGCTCAAAAATTCCTTAAAAAAAAAAAAAAAAAAGCATGCATGCAGATAACCACTCGGACCACACATCTTAAAATTCTTAATTATTGTTTTAGCTGCATAAAAAACACTTTCCAAGAAGGCTTTTTTTTCCCTTTTTTCCCCCTCCGATTTATGCCCCTCACTGTTTCTACCTTTTTCCCCACCAAAGGATAACCTCCATCCACTGACCCACCCCTCCCCCCCCCACTACCAGCCACCCTGAAGGATCACAGAGGAACACCACTTGGGAAGTCAACAGCTCTCTTCTCGTCGACCATGGGAGGTACAGTAGCCGGCGGCGGCGGTTTCACAAGCCCACCACCACTCATTTTCAGACGAAGGTCCTGCAGCTGGCTGTCAAACACAACGCGGGATTAAAGGCCTCACCACCACCACCACTACTATTCCCCCCCCCCCCCCCCCCACCCCAAAATATTCCTATATGTCTCCACTGATATGTTCAATCATGACAAATAGGATCACACCTACAACCAGATCTACTTTGAACCTTTACTATAGGCATGTCTCATCTATTTATTCATCTTTTTTCTTATAAAGTTAAAGTCTTCAAAAAGGTGGCCTTGTTGTTGAAATGAAAGATGAAAGATGGCATCAAGTTAAAACAAAAAAAGAAAAAGAAAAAAAAAAGAGTTTTAGGTTAGCGGCAGCAGGAGAGGACCGACTTAAAACGGAGCGTGCTGCAGTTTCACATGGAGATGAGAGAGAGTTTTTTGGCAGGCAGTAACATCCAAAAAGCTGCAACGAGAGAGAGAGAAAGAGGGAGAGAGAGAGAGAGAGAGAGAGAGAGAGAGAGAGAGAGGAGATGGAGAGAAAGAGAACAGAGTCGCATGCAAAGTGCGTTGATTAACTTGCATTGTCTTTCAGGGATGCTTTTTGCAAAACGCTCTGCATTCAAATGAAGTCCAAGACAGGGAGGGGAGAGTCGACACCAGAGAGAAACTAATTCATCTCTCTCTCTCTCTCTCTCTCTCTCTCTCTCTCTCTCTCTCTTCATCTCTATGTCTCTCTCTCTCTCTCTCTCTCTCTCTCTCTCTCCAATGTCTATTTCAAGACCCCAAAAGCCTGTAAATTAATAATGAATGCATCCTGTCCGATTTAATTCAGCGCTAATTAGGTCAGGAAAGTTTGGGAGCGAAAGGTACGGTCCAGGCCACGTGGTCGGGTCTCTCAGCGGGCGGCCACTTTCATGTGGCGAGGAAAAAAAAAAAAAAAGTTGAGCGTTGAACAGAGGGATGGCAGGGGCAAGGCCAGTGCCAACAGCGCCAGCACAGGGACGAAGGGCCAGGGCTGGAGACAAAGATAATACAACCCAAGAAGTGGCAGCTTCAGAAAGCTACTGACAAAAAAAAAAAAAAAAAAAACTGTAGAAACCACCAGGGAGATATCAACTGTGGGCCTTCGGAAAGAAAAAAAAAAAAAAAAAGAGAGCTGTCAGTCTGTTTGTTTGGACTGCGACCGCTGAGAAATAATTATTCCCTTTTAATTACAATTTGAGAGAAAAGAAAAATGCAGCGCTCAGGCTTAGGATGCCCCCTCTGTCTCCAGACATGGGAGTAGCTGGTGTAAAGAGGAAGGGGGGGCGGGGGGGGGCGGGGGGGGGGCGGGGGGGGACAGCACAGCACAGCGCTGCCCGGAGGATTCGCAAAGCAATGTTATCACCTTTTGCACGCCGCCGCCAAAAACCCTGAAAGAATGAACGACTTTGATCCGACTGCAGAGTGCACTTTGGCCAACTTGGGTGGCACACTCTGAGAAGAGGAGGAGGAAAGGAAAGGAGGAAAGGAAAGGGAGGAGGGAGAGGAGAGGAGAGGGTGGGGGAGGAGGGGGGGGGGGGGGCTGGGACAGACAGATGAAGGTGACAGTTATAGAGGTTAACCTCGATTTGAAATCCCGATGGGAGTTGGAGAATCCCGCAAGGCTAGATATCGCTCTGATCTTTCACATCTAGCTCAAAGATATTGTACCAGACAGTGCCAATAATATCTCTTTATAGGATAACACACTGAAAACCCTCCACTACTTTCAAAAATTCATATATTTACCTCACTGGAATAATGACGTGTGTAATAAAAGCGTGAATACATTTGAATAACAAGTTCCTCTCTTACGTATTAAGATTGGCAGACAGTAGCAGCTCCCCCCCACCCCATGATTCAAATGATGCCAACCTGCTTAGTGGAGGCGATCCAGATGGAGTATCAGTTCAAGTACTGTAAATCTGCCTGATTGGAAAGGCTCAGACATTTGTTGGAGAGCAGGGAGAGACTCGGGGGGGGGGGGGGGGGGGAATGAAAGTCCAGCTGTGATGCATTACCTGAAAATAACCTCAAAATACACACAGCAGTAAAAAAAAAATAGTCGGAGAGGAAATAAAAATGAATCAATCCAATATGGACGATCCTCCACTTTATAACTGAAAATCAAATATCACAACATTTTTTGGCCGTAATGCCTCAATATTAATATTATGACTATATTCAAGGGATTATTGGTGCTTTCACTAAATATTTACACAATGAGATATTTGATGAATGAGCGTGAGGAGCGTGAGGAGCGCTTGGATAAAGCAAAGGGTTTTGTTACTATGACAACGAGATCTTGACGATTTCGATGACAACACTCGCCACTCATTGTCCGACCCAAAAAATCGGCTATTCTTTCTAACGTATCATTCAATTTAGGACAAATACAGCCAGAACAAGCTTATCCTTAATTTTACCGGTTACCACGGTGATGAGGTCGGCATCATCTAATAACAGTAAGGAGGAAGGAAGGAAGGAAGGAAGGAAGGAAGGAAGGAAGGAAAGGAGTAAGAAGGGAGGAAGGAAGGAGGGAGGAAAGGAGGTAGGAGGGAGGAAGGAAGGAAGAAGGGAGGAAGGAAGGAAGGAAGGAAGGAACAGAGTAAGGAGGGAGGGAGGAAAGGAGGAAGTAAGGTAGGGAGTTTCTATGACAACACTCACCAGTCATTGTCCGACCAAAAAAATCGGCTATTAAAAGCAAGCTTATCCTTTATTTTATTGGTTACCACGGTGATGAGGTCGGCATCATCGAATAACAGGAGGGAGGAAGGAAGGACGGAAGAAAGGAAGGAAGGAAGGAAGGAAGGAAAGGAGTAAGGAGGGAGTAAGGAAGGAGGAAGGAAGGAAGGAGGGAGGAAAGGAGGAAGTAAGGTAGGGAGTTTCTATGACAACAAGATCTTGACGATTTCTATGACAACACTCACCAGTCATCGGCTATTAAAAGCAAACTTATCCTTTATTTTATTGGTTACCACGGTGATGAGGTCGGCATCATCTAATAGCAGGAGGGATAGCAACTTCGGAAAAGGACTAAAACAGTCTTGTGAGTTCAGAAAATTGAATTATTTTACTGTAATACTGAATTTAAAACCAAGAAAAAAGAGGAAATTTAACACTTAAACACTATATTACTATTTCCGGCCCACATGAGATCAAATTGGTCTGTACAGTATGTGGCCCTCGAATGAAAATGAGTTTGACACCCTCTGAGGTAAAAAGGAAATGACCAGGCAAGGAAGCAGGAAATGTGTATTAACGTCCGTCTGCTTTGATATCCAGGCAGCGTCACAAAAAAAGGAACCGGATGTGATTTCCTACTCAGCTACTCAGCGGCGGGATTATCAGTGGGTGCCAGGGAAACCTCTCCCCTCAACTCTCCGAGCCAAACAACGCTTCTGTTTACTGTTGCACAAAAATGGACGGAAACCGAGGAGGTAAGCAATACGACGGAGCGAAGAGAAGATAAAATATATAAGAAAAAAAAATCTGAGTGGTAAAAGTCGAGTATCTGATTAAATGTGCTGCTGGTTTTTATCTTTAACTGTAAAAAGAAAATAAATAAATAAATTCAAAAAAAAAAAAGTGTTGATATTCATCTGTACTTTCCTGCTAAAGTCAAAAGAAGCCTTTGTGAATTAATTTAAACTTGATCCAACAGGAAATGGACTTTTTTTTTTTTTTTTTTTTTTTTTGGAGAGTTTGGAGAGCTCGGAGAGCAGTGGCACGAAGTAAAGTTCAACCTTATTCTCCCTCCTCCGAGTTATTCAGGCCCAAACCTGCTTCACAGGATTTTAATACCACTACACCTTCCTTCCTTCCTTCCTTCCTTCCTTACTTCCTGTCTTCTTTTCCTTCCTTCCTTCTTCCATGTCTTCTTTTCCTTCCTTCCATGTCTTATTTTCCTTCCTTCCTTCCTTCCTTCCTTCCTTCCTTCCTTCCTTCCTTACTTCCTGTCTTATTTTCCATCCTTCCTTCCATACTTCTTCCATGTCTTCCTTTCCTTCCTTCCTTCCTTCCTTCCTTCCATGTCTTATTTTCCTTCCTTCCTTCCTTCCTTCTTTCCTTCATCTCTTCTTTCCTCCCTCCATTCCTGTCTTTTTTTCCTTCCTTCCTTCCTTTCATGTCTTATTGTCCTTACTTCCTTCCTTACTTCTTCCATGTCTTCTTTTCCTTCCTTCCTTCCTTCCTTCCTTCATGTCTTTTTTTCCTTCCTTCCTTCCTTCCTTCATGTCTTATTTTCCTTACTTCCTTCCTGTCTTATTTTCCTTCCTTCCTTCCTTCCTTCTTTCCTTCCTTTGTGAATTAATTTAAACATGATCCAACAGGAAATTGACTTCTTTTCTTTTTTTTGGGGAAGCAATTTTCAATGAATGAATCCAGCAAGGGAAAAAAAAGTGGCACGAAGTAAAGTTCAACCTTATTCTCCCTCCTCCGAGTTATTCAGGCCCAAACCTGCTTCACAGGATTTTAATACCACTACACCTTCCTTCCTTCCTTCCTTCCTTACTTCCTGTCTTATTTTCCTTCCTTCCTTCCTTACTTCCTTCCTTCCTTTATGTCTTCTTTCCTCGCTCCCTTCCTGTCTTATTTTCCTTCCTTCATGTCTTTTTATCCTTCCTTCTTTCCTTCCTCCCTTCCTGTCTTATTTTCCTTCCTTCCTTCCTTGCGTCCTTCCTTCATGTCTTCTTTTCCTTCCTTCCTTCCTTCCTTCCTTCCTTCCTTAATAAATAAATAAATACAAAAAAAGTGTTGATATTCATCTGTACTTTCCTGCTAAGTCAAATGAACCTACCTTCATATCTTCTTTTCCTTCCTTCTTTCCTTCCTTCCTTCATGTCTTCTTTTCCTTCCTTCCTTCCTTACTTCTTCCTGTCTTCTTTTCCTTCCTTCCTTCCTTCCTTAATGTCTTTTTTTCCTTCCTTCCTTCCTTCCTTATTAATTTAAACACGATCCAACAGGAAATACATTTTTTTTTTTTTTTTCAATGAATGAATCCAGCAAGGGAAAAAAAAAGTTCGGAGAGCAGTGGCACGAAGTAAAGTTCAACCTTATTCTCCCTCCTCCGAGTTATTCAGGCCCAAACCTGCTTCACAGGATTTTAATACCACTAGACCTTTTCCCATCCTTTAGGAGAAGAAAAAGTAGAAAGATATAATCCTTTTCCCTGTAGAAAACGGCTGCAGGAGAGAAGACTAGCACCGAATCAAATTATTCTCATAAGACGGTATGACCTTAGCTTCACTTTATTCAAGCCTTCTTACCTCCACAATTTAACTGATGTTCTTTTTTTTTTTCTTTTTCTTCCTCTCCCCCTCTCCACAACTTCTTGCCATGCATGAATCACAGGTTAAATGCATTCCTTTCAAAAAAAAAAAAAAAAAAACGGCAGCGAAACCACGGCGACGGGAAATATAATTATGTTTTACAAGTCGACTCTTATCTGTATAGCCTCCTTCATTTCCCCCTCGCCGACTCTCGGAGTATTTTTGAGGGCTTTTCAGAAGTACTTTACGGTGTGTCAGGTTGCTGTTCCTCCGTGTAAATGCACTATTGTATTGGCTCAAAAGGTCTTGACGCTCCGTATCAGGGAAGGAAAAAAACATGGTGTAAATAACCTCTATGGTGCATTTCTTTCTTTTCTTTTCTTTTTTTTGTGTGTGTGTGTAAATTTAACATAAGAGAATCTAAGTGGCCTCCTCCTCGCTTTGCTTTACAAAACAGCTCGTGGGTTCAAATCCCAGATAATACAGGAAGTAAGTGAGAACCAGAGTTGAACTAGAGGTTTTCCTTCCTTCCTTCCTTACTTCTTCCATGTCTTCTTTTCCTTCCTTCCTTCCTTCCTCCCTCCCTCCTTCCTTCTTTCCTCCCTCCCTTCCTTCCTTCCTTACTTCTTCCATGTCTTCTTTTCCTTCCTTCCTTCCTTCCTCCCTCCCTCCTTCCTTCTTTCCTCCCTCCCTTCCTTCCTTCCTTCCTTCTTCCATGTCTTCTTTTCCTTCCTTCCTTCCTTCTTCCATGTCTTCTTTTCCTTCCTTCCTTCTTCCATGTCTTCTTTTCCTTCTTTCCTTCCTTCCTTCTTCCATGTCTTCTTTTCCTTCCTTCCTTCTTCCATGTCTTCTTTTCCTTCCTTCCTTCCTTCATTCCTTCCTTCATTCCTTCATTCCTATCTTATTTTCCTTCCTTCTTTCCTTACTCCTTCCTTCCTTCCTTCCTTCCTTCTTCCATGTCTTCTTTTCCTTCCTTCCGGTCTTATTTTCCTTCCTTCCTTCCTTACTTGTTCCATGTCTTCTTTTCCTTCCTTCCTTCCATGCTTCCTTCCTTCCTTTCTTCCTTCCGTCGACTCTTATCTGTATAGCCTCCTTCATTTCCCCCTCGCTGACTCTCGGAGTATTTTTGAGGGCTTTTCAGAAGTACTTTACGGTGTGTCAGGTTGCTGTTCCTCCGTGTAAATGCACTATTGTATTGGCTCAAAAGGTCTTGACGCTCCGTATCAGGGAAGGAAAAAAACATGGTGTAAATAACCTCTATGGTGCATTTCTTTCTTTTCTTTTCTTTTTTTTGTGTGTGTGTGTAAATTTAACATAAGAGAATCTAAGTGGCCTCCTCCTCGCTTTGCTATACACTGCACAACAGCTCGTGGGTTCAAATCCCAGATAATACAGGAAGTAAGTGAGAACCAGAGTTGAACTAGAGGTTTTCCTTCCTTCCTTCCTTACTTCTTCCATGTCTTCTTTTCCTTCCTTCCTTCTTCCTTCTTTCCTCCGTCCTTCCTTCCTCCCTCCCTTCATTCTTCCTCCCTTCCTGTCTTCTTTTCCTTCCTTCCTTCCTTCCTTCCTTCCTTCATTCTTTCCTTCCTTCCTTCATGTCTTCTTTTCCTTCCTTCCTTCCTTCCTTCCTTCCTTCCTTCTTCCATGTCTTCTTTTCCTTCCTTCCTTCCTTCCTTCCTTCCTTCCTTCCTTCTTCCATGTCTTCTTTTCCTTCCTTCCTTCTTCCATGTCTTCTTTTCCTTCCTTCCTTCCTTCCTTCATTCCTTCCTTCCTTCCTTCCTTCCTTCATTCCTTCATTCCTATCTTATTTTCCTTCCTTCTTTCCTTACTCCTTCCTTCCTTCCTTCCTTCTTCCATGTCTTCTTTTCCTTCCTTCCGGTCTTATTTTCCTTCCTTCCTTCCTTACTTGTTCCATGTCTTCTTTTCCTTCCTTCCTTCCATGCTTCCTTCCTTCCTTTCTTCCTTCCGTCGACTCTTATCTGTATAGCCTCCTTCATTTCCCCCTCGCCGACTCTCGGAGTATTTTTGAGGAGCTTTTCAGAAGTACTTTACGGTGTGTCAGGTTGCTGTTCCTCCGTGTAAATGCACTATTGTATTGGCTCAAAAGGTCTTGACGCTCCGTATCAGGGAAGGAAAAAAACATGGTGTAAATAACCTCTATGGTGCATTTCTTTCTTTTCTTTTCTTTTTTGTGTGTGTGTGTAAATTTAACATAAGAGAATCTAAGTGGCCTCCTCCTCGCTTTGCTATATACTGCACAACAGCTCGTGGGTTCAAATCCCAGATAATACAGGAAGTAAGTGAGAACCAGAGTTGAACTAGAGGTTTTCCTTCCTTCCTTCCTTACTTCTTCCATGTCTTCTTTTCCTTCCTTCCTTCTTCCTTCTTTCCTCCGTCCTTCCTTCCTCCCTCCCTTCATTCTTCCTCCCTTCCTGTCTTCTTTTCCTTCCTTCCTTCCTTCCTTCCTTCCTTCATTCTTTCCTTCCTTCCTTCATGTCTTCTTTTCCTTCCTTCCTTCATGTCTTCTTTTCCTTCCTTCCTCCCTTACTTCTTCCATGTCTTCTTTTCCTTCCTTCCTTCCTTCCTCCCTCCCTCCTTCCTTCTTTCCTCCCTCCCTTCCTTCTTCCATGTCTTCTTTTCCTTCCTTCCTTCCTTCCTTCCTTCCTTCTTCCATGTCTTCTTTTCCTTCCTTCCTTCTTCCATGTCTTCTTTTCCTTCCTTCCTTCCTTCCTTCCTTCCTTCCTTCCTTCCTTCTTCCATGTCTTCTTTTCCTTCCTTCCTTCTTCCATGTCTTCTTTTCCTTCCTTCCTACCTTCCTTCCTTCATTCCTTCATTCCTATCTTATTTTCCTTCCTTCTTTCCTTACTCCTTCCTTCCTTCCTTCCTTCTTCCATGTCTTCTTTTCCTTCCTTCCGGTCTTATTTTCCTTCCTTCCTTCCTTACTTGTTCCATGTCTTCTTTTCCTTCCTTCCTTCCATGCTTCCTTCCTTCCTTTCTTCCTTCCGTCGACTCTTATCTGTATAGCCTCCTTCATTTCCCCCTCGCCGACTCTCGGAGTATTTTTGAGGAGCTTTTCAGAAGTACTTTACGGTGTGTCAGGTTGCTGTTCCTCCGTGTAAATGCACTATTGTATTGGCTCAAAAGGTCTTGACGCTCCGTATCAGGGAAGGAAAAAAACATGGTGTAAATAACCTCTATGGTGCATTTCTTTCTTTTCTTTTCTTTTTTTTTGTGCGTGTACATTTAACATAAGAGAATCTAAGTGGCCTCCTCCTCGCTTTGCTATATACTGCACAACAGCTCGTGGGTTCAAATCCCAGATAATACAGGAAGTAAGTGAGAACCAGAGTTGAACTAGAGGTTTTCCTTCCTTCCTTCCTTACTTCTTCCGTCTTCTTTTCCTTCCTTCCTTCTTCCTTCTTTCCTCCGTCCTTCCTTCCTCCCTCCCTTCATTCTTCCTCCCTTCCTGTCTTCTTTTCCTTCCTTCATTCTTTCCTTCCTTCCTTCCTTCCTTACTTCTTCCATGTCTTCATTTCCTTCCTTCCTTCATGTCTTCTTTTCCATCCTTCCTTCCTTCCTTCATGTCTTCTTTTCCTTCCTCCTTTCCTTCCTTCCTTCATGTCTTCTTTTCCTTCCTTACTTCCTCCCTTCCTGTCTTCTTTTCCTTCCTTCATGTCTTCTTTTTCTTCCTTCCTTCCTTCCCGTCTTATTTTCCTTCCTTCCTTCCTTACTTCTTCCATCTCTTCTTTTCCTTCCTTCCTTCTTTCCTTCCTTTGTTACTTCCTTCCTTCTTTCCTTCCACCCTTTGTTCCTTCCTTCCTTTCTTTCTTTTCTTTTCTTTTTTTGTGTGTGTGTGTGTAAATTTAACATAAGAGAATCTAAGTGGCCTCCTCCTCGCTTTGCTATACACTGCACAACAACTCGTGGGTTCAAATCCCAGATAATACAGGAAGTAAGTGAGAAGCAGAGTTGAACTAGAGGTTTACTGCATGCTGAACTTTGCAAATGGCTGCAGCAGCGTTTAAAAGAAATCTACTCACTTTGACCAATAAGTAACAAGATGCATGAAAGTAAAGATACATCCTTCTACATCTCTTCCTTCCTCCCTCCCTTTCTGTCTTCTTTTCCTTCCTTCATTCTTTCCTTGCTTCCTTCCTTCCTATCATGTTAATAAAATGATATTCAATATTGCACTTTTTAAATATCACATTTAACGTCATTACTGTTATTTTGCAACACCCAATCTGATCTAGCTCCACCAGTCAACTAAAAATCTTCCATCCTAAAAATATAAACACTAAAAAGACCAACCTGTGCCTTTTTAAAGGTGTGTTTTTCCTCTGTTCTAGCAAATGAATAACACTAAAAATATGTGTGTCAGAAGGTGAAGAGAAAGTCTGTAAACATAATTTGGACAAAAAGGGCAATTACACCTAATTCATAGCAAAAAGGCAACCTCTTCTTCCTCAGAGTCAATGCACTCATGTTTGTGGCTTTTCTTTCTCTCTTCCTGTGCAATATGTTGTCCATGTCAAACATATCAATAGGCTAACGTCGCTACAGGCCTGTTGGTAAATGCTTGAATGCTCCCAAATTGCCCCCCCCCCTACCCCCCAAGCCCCCCCCCCCCCCCATCCCACCCCCCTAGCAGCAGCAGTAGAAGAAGAGGGGCTGTAGTTGTAACTGGGCAGCAGCATCTCCCAGGTGGAAACACAGTGTAGCACCATGAATGTAAAAGCAAAGAAGTGACTCTCTGAATGAATAAAGATTTGAAATTGAGAGAAAAAGGAGGGGGGAAGGGGAGGGGGGAGGAAAAGAGGAGGGAGGGGGGGGGGTTTGAGTGTATTTTGACATGTATTCCAGTGACGTACGTCTTGATTTGTGACATGACAGCTAGAGTATGTATTACTAAAACATTATTCATTATTCATTCAGTCGGTTGGAATATATATATATATATATATATATATATATATATATATATATATATATATATATATATATAAAAAGCAGCAGCAGCAGCAGAGATGGGAGAAAAAAAAAGAATAATTTATGTAAAACCGTAATAAACCACACACACACACACACACACACACACACACACACACACTCACACACACACACACAAAATAAAAATAATAAATAAATAAAAACACCTTTCCTTGATTCTTACCTCTGAGATTAATAAAAGCACAAACAATAAAGGATGTGATGACTTAGCGATAATTATAGCAATTAAGCTCTTTAGTCCTTTCCTGCTTCTCTTTGTGGTGAAAAGAAAGCGGAGGACAGGTGTCTTCAGGTAGAGGAGAGAAGCCCCCCCCGTCACCCCCCCCCCACCCCTCCCCAAACTCTCTCTCCGCTAAGCTTTTATCAGCCTGTCTTTGTCTAATCAGCTTCTATTGTTAATACCGTTGTATTCCTCATTAGCCGCCATTGTTAACAAGCGCGTTTATTATGCTAGTTACAAGACTGTTGGCGGAACTAAAAACAAAATCATACTAATAATAATAAAATCCCCTCCACTTCCCGACTCCCAACTCCAAACTCCCAACTCCAACCCATCTTATTAAAAAAAGATAGAAGAAAGAAGAAGAAGAAGAAGAAGAAGAAGTGGTAGAAAATAGAAAGGAGAAATTATGATGGAGGGAAGGAAGGAAGGAAGGAAGGAATAAGTAGCAGCTTGACCCTCCTGTTGTCCTCGAGTCAAGGAAGGGAGAGAGGAAGAAGGAAGGAAAGGAGGGAAGGAAAGGAGGGAGGAAAGAAGAAAGGAGAAAGGAGGGAGAAAAAGAAAGAAGGTAGGAAGAAAAGGAGGGAGGGAGGACAGAAGGAAGGAGGAAGGAAAGAGAGAGAGAAGGAGGTAAGGAAGGAAAAGAGGGAGGAACAGGAGGGAGGGAAGGAAGAAGGAAGGAAAGGAGGAAGGAAAAGGAGGGAGGGAAGGAAGAAGGAAGGAAGGAAGAAAGAAAGAAAGAAAGAACGGAGGGAGGAAAGACAGATGGAGGGAAGGAAGAAAGGAAGGAAGGAAGGAAAGACAGATGGAGGCAAGGAACGAAGGAAGGAAGGAAAGAAGGAAGGAAGGAAGGAAGGAAGGAAGGAAGGAAAGACAGATGGAGGCAAGGAAGGAAGGAAAGAAGGAAAGAAGGAAAGACAGACGGAGGGAAGGAAGGAAGGAAAGAAGGAAAAACAGATGCAGGGAAGGAAGGAAGGAAGGAAGGAAAGACGGAAGGAAGGAAGGAAGGAAGGAAGGAAGGAAGGAAGGAAGGAAGGAAGGAAGGAAGGAAGGAGGGTTAGGGAAAGACACCTACCTAACCCTAACAATAATAAGTTACATTACTTTGATGACGTAATTTAAATAGTTATTATGACACAAGCAAGCAAACAGGAAATATAACAAATCCTATTAAATAAAAAAAAAGAAGAAGAAGAAGAAGAAGAAGACGTGGTAGAAAAGAGAAAGGAGAAATTATGACACGAGTAAGCAAACAGGAAATAAAGACTAAAAAAAGAAAAAGAGAAGAAGACAGGAATATTTCATGTGTGAAACAAACAGTCTTTGTGAGGGAAAATACCTGCCGGCTGCCGACGCCACCGCAGTTAGTTACCGAAGATCCCCGGAGAGCCGTTCTCCTGAGTCTATCCCCCCCCCCCCCTCCTCCTCCTCCTCCTCCTCTTCCTCGGCACCACCTTCCTAAAAAAACATGACAGCAAAGGAAAAGAAAAACCAAAGCATGAGTCTCAAAAGCACAAAACTAATTATCCCTCCAACTGTTACATAACATGTTTCAAAAAGAAAAGAAAAAGCTCACAAACAAGGTGAGGAGAGAAAATCACACAAAATGTCAAAGTCTTTCAAGTTCTTTCTGTCGGGCGTATTACACACACACACACACACGCACACGCACACGCACGCACACACACACACACACACACACACACACACACACACACACACACACAGGCTGGAAGAAGCTGCAAAAGCAACTTTATTTGTACATTTTTGATCATTTAAATGTTCACAGAGGAAGATGAAATGAGTCTAATATCATCTTGGCCTCGTACATATGCAAAATGTCCCCTTCTGTTTTGACTGTTCCTTCTTTCCTCCCTTCCTTCCGTCCTTCCTGCATCCACCTTCCTTCTTTACTTATTTCCTTCCATCCTTCCTTCCTTCCTCCCTCCTTCTCTCTTTCTTTCCTCCCCCCTACCTTCTTCCCTTCCTCTTTTCCTCAGTCCTTCCTTCCTTTCTCCCTCCCTCCTTCCTTCCTTCTTTCCTCCGTCCTTCCTTCCTTCCCTTCTTTCCTTCCTCCTACCTTCCTTCTTTCCTTCCTCCATCCCCCTCCTTCCTTCCTTCTCCCCTCCATCCCTCCCTCCCTCTTTCTTTCCTCCCCCCTACCTTCGTCCCTTCCTCTTTTCCTCTGTCCTTCCTTTCCTTCCTCCCTCCTCTCTTCCTTCTTCCTCCCTCCTTTCCTTCCCTTGACTCGAGGACAGCAGGAGAGTTAAAGGTCCTTTTTTTTTTTAGGTACTTATGAAGATGTTGATGATTACAAAGGAGGTTAAATCTGGTCAGACCTTTAAGATACCCTAACAGTAATAAGTTACATTACTTTGATGAAGTAATTGAAAGAGTTATATTACTTATTACATGTTAAATAGAGTAACTAGTAATCTGTAACCTTCTCAACCCTGTAAATAAGTGGGAGGTAAACAGAGAGACATGCTTTATTATTTCTCTTATGTGGAAATCTGAATCTTTTTTTATATCACGAATGATGAAAAACAGCATTAAAACATCTGGCAGCTGTTCATGCTTCACATCTGCACACCAGTTTCTCTCTCATCCTTGTTTCCTGTCGGCTCTCTTTGCCTTTAACTGTCCTATAAAAAGGCAAAACCCCGCAAAAAACGTGAGTCTTACAGGTAAAAATAACCTCCTGTAGGCTGAAACAGGAAGTGAACAGCGGAGTCCCTGGATTAGACGTTAACTGTGTGGCAGCATGACAAACATTTCTCATAATTTGCTTGGGCCAGTAAGATAAAAGGAGCTAAATTTAAAATGTAATGGTTAAAATTGAGCTTCCTGTTCTCTCTCTTCCATCATTACATCACCGTGTTTCCGTCTAATGTAATAAAGCCAAATGATTGCCTATTTAAGCCCCGCCCCCTGACGTTCACCTCCACCAATAAGGTAAATTAAGCCAAATTAGTGCCTCTTTAAGCCCCGCCTCCTGATGATGATGATTCACCTCGACCAATGAGGTAAATTCCTTCTTTTTTTTAAATGGAAAAAGTCAGTTTCTGCACGCTGTTCCTGCAGGGATTCGGGGATATGGGGGTGGGGGGGGGGGGGGGGGGGTATTGTATATTTGGGATGAGAGAGGGAGGTGGAGGGGTGCAGGGAGTAGGTGTGAATTATGCAAATAAAAATGCTCTGACACAAACTTGGAAAGGGATTCAAGTGAAGGAGGAATTGGCTGAAGCTGAAACCTTCACATGGAGGTGGTGGAGGTTTTAACAAGGGTGGGGGGGGGGCAGGGGGCTCCTTCTCCTTCTTCCTTCTCCTCCTTCTCCTCCCTCCTTCCTTCCTTCCTTCCCCTACTCCTTTGCTCTTTACCTTGAGGCAGGAGCTTATCTTATTTGCCGCCTTTTTTAAAGAAGTGTCAGGATTAACATAAGCACCTCCGCCATTGTGCACCCACTCAAAATAATTTTATCTGCCTGTGTGCGACGGAGGAAAGGGGAGGGGGGGTGGGGAGGGGGGGGCAATCGTTGTTTTATCAGGTAAGACCCCACTCTCTTTTTCTCTTCTCTTTCTCTCTCATCCCCCCCCCTTTGCTATCATATGAAATGTGCCTTTGAGGACCGCCGCCGCCGCCGCCGCCCCTCTTGTTTGCCAGTTTATATTTAGCAGTACACACCACTTCATTTTCCCTCCATCTCTAGGAAAAAGGGGGAAAGGAGAGGAGAGAGGAGAGGAGAGGAGGGGAGGATAACACGAAAGAGGCCCTGGGTGTTTTCCACATAAATACCAGCTTGCTTGAAAGAAGAAAGGTAGACGTGGATGAAAGGCGACTCTTTTCAGATTATCTCACTCAAGTGGAAGAGAAACGAGCACGTGTGTACCTGCGAGATACAAACAGAGAATATCCATGTTTGGCCTTTATTCCCCCCTCTCCTCCTTTTATCTCCCCCCTCCTCCTCCTCCTCTTCCTCTCTGTTGATGTCACTCCCATCGCTGCCCTTTTCCCATCACCAACGTTTTGTTTCTTCACTATAAAATAACTTTTAAAATGCTCCCTCTTGGTTTACCCCCCTCTGCCCTGTGGATATTGCCCATTAAGGGGGGATTTTTTTTTTTTTTTCTTTTTGGCAGCTGAGGTCCACAGGAAACAGAACAGGAAATGATATAATGGTTGCAAGACTGGAGTGCTTCTCCCATGCCCAGCTGCTCCTCGTATGACCTCTGCGACTGCAAGACGAGGAGGAGGAGGAAGAGGAGGAAGAGGAGGAGGAAGAGGAGGAGCTGGCATGCTTGGGCATCACTGTCTACTCTACTGAACATTTTAATGGTTCAATATTCCACTCTCATGTAGAAGGAAGAGGAGGAGGAGGAGGAAGAGGAGGTGGAGGAGGAGGAGGAGGAGGAGGAGGAGGAGGAGGAGGAGGAGGAGTAGGTGGAAGAGGAGGAGGAAGAGGAAGAGGAGGAGGAAGAGGAAGAGGAGGGGGAAGAGGAAAGGAGGAGGAGGAGGAGGAGGAAGGGGGAGGAGGAAGAGAAAAATGAGGAAGAGGAGAAAGAGGAGGAAGAGGAGGAGGAAGAGGAGAAGGTGGAGGAAGAGGAGGAAGATGAGGAAGAAGAGGAAGAGGAGGAGGAGGAAGAAGAGGAAGAGCAGGAAGGGGAGGAAAAGAAGAAAGAGGAGGAGGAGGAGGAGGAGGAGGAAGAGGAAGAGAAAGAGGAGGAAGAGAAAGAGGAGGAAGAGGAGGAAGAGGAAGAGGAGGAGGAGGAGGAGGAGGAAGAGGAGGAGGAGGAGGATGATGAGGATGGTGAGGAGGAGGAGGAAGAGGAAGAGCAAGAGGAGGAAGAGGAGGAAGAAGAAGAGAAGGAAGAGGAGGAAGAGGAGGAGGAGGAGGATGAGGATGGTGAGGATGAAGAAGGATGAAGAGGAGCTGGCATGCTTGGGCATCACTGTCTACTCTACTGAACATTTTAATGGTTCAATATTTCACTCTCATGTAGGAGGAAGAGGAGGAGGAAGAGGAGGAGGAAGAGGAGGAGGAGGAAGAGGAAGAAGAGGAGGAGGAGGAGGAGGAAAAGGAGGAAGAGGAAGAGAAAGAGGAGGAAGAGAAAGAGGAGGAAGAGGAGGAAGAGGAAGAGGAGGAGGAGGAAGAGAAAGAGGAGGAAGAGGAGGAAGAAGAGGAAGAGGAGGAGGAGGAAGAGGAAGAGGAGGAAAAGGAGGAGGAGTAGGAGGAGGAAGAGGAGGAGGAGGAGGATGATGAGGATGGTGAGGAGGAGGAGGAAGAGGAAGAGCAAGAGGAGGAAGAGGAGGAAGAAGAAGAGAAGGAAGAGGAGGAAGAGGAGGAGGAGGAGGATGAGGATGGTGAGGATGATGAGGAAGAGGAGGAGGAGGAGGAGGAGGAAGAGGAGGAGCTGGCATGCTTGGGCATCACTGTCTACTCTACTGAACATTTTAATGGTTCAATATTCCACTCTCATTTAGGAGGAGGAGGAGGAGGAGGAGGAGGAGGAGGAGGAGGAGGAGGAAGGAGAGGAGGAGTACTAACTTTATTTTACATGCTTTTTATCAATCATAAATTAATTTAGCTGCTAATTATATCAATGCATGTGCTACTGAATGTTTATATACAATGTTAACTTTTAAAAAAATCACATTAATTAGTCATATTTTGAGTTCTTGACAACTTTATTGTGAAGGTTTTGAATAAAAGGCAACTTCAGACTTTATGGTATTTCAAAAGCTAATTATAAAAGGTTGACAAGGGTACTGTTTCACTGTTAATACCCCCCAAAAAAAAGAATAAACTCTATTAGAAGAACAGCTGTTATGTAATTACAGGAAGTGAAACTGTAATAAGTTACTTCTTCAACCTGGCATTAGATTTAAATGCTTTATGAGGATTATTGAAGTTATTATAATCACTTATTTGATAGTTTTCATTGTACTCTATTGTATTCTGATTATTTTTACTCTATTTAATTGGGTTGTATTACATTTTTATAATGTTTTATTATGGACATTAAGTTATTTTAATCACTTATTATATTGTTTTTGATATATGTCATCTAGTTTTCACTGTATTCTGATCATGTTTACTCTATTTAATTGGGTTTATTACAATTTTATAATGCTTTATTATGGACATTTAGTTATTTCAATCATTTATTTTATTGTATTCCTTATTTTAAGATTTTAGTTGTCATTGTTTTAATCTATTTCATCTAGTTTCTATTATTTTTACTCTTATTTTATTGGGGTTTATCACATTTTTATCATTATTTCTATCTTATCATCAGCTTGTCAGTCATTTTATTGTCTTCAACATCTGTTTTTAAAAAGGTGCTACACAAATACAATTACTCTTATTATCTTTGAAACACTTTAACCTGAATGTATGACAGGTGCTGTATAAATAAAGTTTAATAGATTGATACTTCCCTCTCTAACAGGAAAGAGTAACATCACATCAAGGCTGACTGCTGCACCATGCATGTAAAAAAAAAAAAAAAAAAAAAAGGGGGGATTTTTCTCTCTCTTTAACTGGACTATAAATATCCATAAAGAAACACAGGAAGTGGCTTTAGAAAAAAAAAGGCTCCTTTTGTGTTGCACCTCGATTAAAAGCAGGACAAATTCTACATAACCATCTTCAATTCTACTTAACCCTCCTGTTGTCCTCGAGTCAAGGAAGGAAGGGAGGAAGAAGGAAGGAAGGGAGGAAGGAAGAAGGACGGAAAGGAGGGAAGGAAAGGAGGAAGGAAAGAAGAAAGGAGGGAGGAAAGAGAGAAGAAAGGAAGGAAAGGAGGGAGGGAGGACAGAAAGAAGGAGGAAGGAAGGAAATGAAGGAGGGAGGGAGGACAGAAGGAAGGAGGGAGGAAAGAAAGAGAGAAGGAGGTAAGGAAGGAAAAGAGGGAGGAAAGAAGGAAGGAAAGGAGGGAGGAACAGAGGGAGGAAGGAAGGAAGGAAGGAAGGAAGAAGGAAGGAAAGGAGGGAGGGAGGACAGAAGGAAGGAGGGAGGAAAGAAAGAGAGAAGGAAGGAAAGGAGGGAGGAAGAAGGGAGGAAGGAAGGAAGAAGGAAGGAACAGAGGGAGGAAAGAAGGAAGGCGGAAGGAAAGAAAGAGAGAAGGAGGTAAGGAAGGAGGAAGAAGGGAGGAAGGAAGGAAGAAGGAAGGAACAGAGGGAGGAAAGAAGGAAGGCGGAAGGAAAGAAAGAGAGAAGGAGGTAAGGAAGGAAAGAAAGAAGGAGGGAAGGAAGAAGGAAGGAAGGAAAGGAGGGAGGAAGGAGGAAGGAAAGAATTAGGAAGGAAGGAAGGAAGGAAGGAGGGAGGGAAGGAAGAATGAAGGAGGGAGGGAAGGAAGAAGGAATGAAGGAACGGAGGGAGGAAAGAAGGAAGGAGGGAGGAAAGAAAGAGAGAAGGAGGCAAGGAAGAAGGAAGGAAAGAAGAAGGAAGGAAGGAAGGAATGAAGGGAAGGAATGAAAGGAAGGGCGGAAGGAAGGAAGGAAGGAAGGAAGGAAGGAAAGCTGTGCCAAAAGTTGTTTTCTAAGTTTAAAAAGAAACAGCTATATGAACTAAGTGAGTTTTTCTTTTTTCCTCTTGGTGACTTCTCTGCTCATACTTTAAGGAGAACGTGATAAACATTATGTGAGTCCACCCCCCCCCCCACCCCCCCCCTCCCTCCTCCCTCCTCCTCCTCCTGTGTTTGGACGTGAGCGACGGACGCAGACGAGTTATTTTCGAAAAGAATTCCTCCGCTAATTAGGTGCACAGTTTGCCGTCTCGTCCAAATTTCCTCTTGACTGGGGCAATGAGAGAGAAATCTCTGAGCCAAAGTATAATATGAAAGTTTTGCCCCCCTCCATCTGCTAAATTTGTGCACGCAAAAGGCTTAATTGGGGCCAAATCTTGTCAAGGCTCTTCCTAGTGAACATTCACTATTAGTTTGGAGCATGTGAACAGGAGATCTCGCCATAAGGAGACAAACTTTTAACAAACTAATGCTTCATTTATTCCTGATTTGTTTTTTTTTAATATATTTTAAACATATGTCAAAGCTTTCATTACACCTCTCAGTAGATGATATTCAAACTCAGCTGCAATGAACACTATAGCTCCAAAACACATAAAAAAAATAAGGAAGGAAGGAAGGAAGAAGGAAGGAAAGGAGGGTAGGAAAGGAGGGAGGAAAGATAGAGAGAAGGAAGGAAGGAAAGGAGGGAGGGAGGACAGAAGAAAGGAGTGAGGAAAGAAAGAGAGAAAGAGGTAAGGAAGGAAAAGAGGGAGAAAAGAAGGAAGGAGGGAAAGAAGAAGGAAGGAAAGAAGAAGGAAGGAAAGAATAAGGAAGGGAAGGAGGGAAGGAGGGAAGGAAGGAAGGAAGGAAGGAAGGAAGGAAGGAAGGAAGGAAGGAAGGACGGAAGGACGGAAGGTCAAGGCTCTTCCTAGTGAACATTCACTATTAGTTTGGAGCATGTGAACAGGAGATCTCGCCATAAGGAGACAAACTTTTAACAAACTAATGCTTCATTTATTCCTGATTTGTTTTTTTTTAATATATTTTAAACATATGTCAAAGCTTTCATTACACCTCTCAGTAGATGATATTCAAACTCAGCAGCAATGAACACTATAGCTCCAAAAAACATAAAAAAATAAGGAGGAAGGAAGGAAGAATGAAGGAAAGGAGGGTAGGAAAGGAGGGAGAAGGAAGGAAGGAAAGGAGGGAGGGAGGACAGAAAGAGAGAAAGAGGTAAGGAAGGAAAAGAGGGAGAAAAGAAGGAAGGAGGGAAAGAAGAAGGAAGGAAAGAAGAAGGAAGGAAAGAATAAGGAAGGAAAGGAGGGAAGGAAGGAAGGAAGGAAGGAAGGAAAAGAGGGAGGAAAGAAGGAAGGAAGGAAGGAAAGAAGGAAGGAGGGAAAGAAGAAGGAAGGAAAGAAGAAGGAAGGAAAGAATAAGGAAGGAAAGGAGGGAAGGAAGGAAAGAAGGAAAGAGGGAAGGAAAGGAGGGAGGAAAAAAGAAAGGAGGGAGGAAAGAAAGAGAGAAGGAAGGAAGGAAAGGAGGGAGGGAGGACAGAAGGAAGGAGGGAGGAAAGAAAGAGAGAAAGAGGTAAGGAAGGAAAAGAGGGAGAAAAGAAGGAAGGAGGGAAAGAAGCAGGAAGGAAAGAATAAGGAAGGGAAGGAGGGAAGGAGGGAAGGAAGGAGGGAAGGAAGGAAGGAAGGAAGGAAGGAAGGAAGGACGGAAGGTCAAGGCTCTTCCTAGTGAACATTCACTATTAGTTTGGAGCATGTGAACAGGAGATCTCACCATAAGGAGACAAACTTTTAACAAACTAATGCTTCATTTATTCCTGATTTGTTTTTTTTTAAATATATTTTAAACATATGTCAAAGCTTTCATTACACCTCTCAGTAGATGATATTCAAACTCAGCAGCAATGAACACTATAGCTCCAAAAAACATAAAAAAAATAAGGAAGGAAGGAAGGAAGAAGGAAGGAAAGGAGGGTAGGAAAGGAGGGAGGAAAGATAGAGAGAAGGAAGGAAGGAAAGGAGGGAGGGAGGACAGAAAGAGAGAAAGAGGTAAGGAAGGAAAAGAGGGAGAAAAGAAGGAACGAGGGAAAGAAGAAGGAAGGAAAGAAGAAGGAAGGAAAGAATAAGGAAGGAAAGGAGGGAAGGAAGGAAGGAAGGAAGGAAGGAAAAGAGGGAGGAAAGAAGGAAGGAAGGAAGGAAAGAAGGAAGGAGGGAAAGAAGAAGGAAGGAAAGAAGAAGGAAGGAAAGAATAAGGAAGGAAAGGAGGGAAGGAAGAAGGAAGGAAAGGAGTGTAGGAAAGGCGGGAGGAAAGAAGAAAGGAGGGAGGAAAGATAGAGAGAAGGAAGGAAGGAAAGGAGGGAGGGAGGACAGAAGGAAGGAGGGAGGAAAGAAAGAGAGAAAGAGGTAAGGAAGGAAAAGAGGGAAGGAAGGAAGGAGGGAAGGAAGAAGACAGGAAAGAAGAAAGAAGGAAAGAAGGAAAAGAGGGAGGAAAGAAGGAAGGAGGGAAGGAAGAAGACAGGAAAGAAGAAGGAAGGAAAGGAGGGAGGGAAGAAGGAAGGAAAGGAGTGTAGGAAAGCTAACACTAACAGTTAAGTGTAAACAGTTAATGTTAAATAAAGATTAAGAACAATATTTGTGTTTTAGGGGAGTGAGAGTAGCAGATATCACTACTTGGAGATTTATTTGGCACTAGCATAAAATACAGTGTCAGCAAAAATAACTGTTCCTTCCTTCCTTCCTTCCTTCCTTCCTTCCTTCCTTCCTCTTTCTTTAATTTTTCCTTTGTTCTTCCCCTCCTTCCATACTTTCCTCACTTCCTTCCATCTTTCCTCCCTCCCTCCTTTCCTTTCCTCCTTTCCTTCAGTCTTCCTTCCACCCTTCCTCCTTTCCTTCCATCTTCCGTCCCCCCTCCCTCCTTTCCTTCCTTTCCTTTCCTCCTTTCCTTCCATCTTCCTTCCCCCCTCCCTCCTTTCCTTCCTTTACTTTCTTCCTTTCCTTCGTTCTTCATCCCTCCCTCCTTTCCTTCCTTCCTCCTATCCTTCCGTCTTCCATCCGTCTTCCCTCCACCCTTCCTCCTTTCCTTCCTTCTTCCTCCCTCCCTCCTTTCCTCCCTTTCCTTTCCTTTCCTCCTTTCCTTCCATCTTCCTTCCACCCTTCCTCCTTTCCTTCCGTCTTCCTCCTTCCCTCCTTTCCTTTTCTTTCCTCCTTTCCCTCCTTTCCTTCCTTTCCTTTTCTTTCCTCCTTTCCTTCCTTCTTCCTCCCTTCCTTCCTTTCCTTTCCTCCTTCCTTTCCTTCCCTCCTTCCCTTCCTTCTTCCTTTCCTCGAGGACAACAGGAGGGTTAATAAAACTCACTTTTATAACAGCTGTTTAAAATTTAAATCAACAACATCAACATTGAAACAAAAGAACAGTTAAGTCTCAACAGTTAGTGTTAAATAAAGATTAAGAACAATATTTGTGTTTTAGGGAAGTGAGAGGAGCAGATATCACTACTTGGAGATTTATTTGGCACTAGCATAAAATACAGTGTCAGCAAAAATAACTGTTCCTTCCTTCCTTCCTTCCTTCCTTCCTTCCTTCCTTCCTCTTTCTTTAATTTTTCCTTTGTTCTTCCCCTCCTTCCATACTTTCCTCACTTCCTTCCATCTTTCCTCCCTCCCTCCTTTCCTTCCTCCTTTCCTTCAGTCTTCCTTCCACCCTTCCTCCTTTCCCCCTCCCTCCTTTCCTTCCTTTCCTTTCTTCCTTTCCTTCCTTCTTCCTCCCCCCTTTCCTTCCTTCCTCCTATCCTTCCATCTTCCATCCGTCTTCCCTCCACCCTTCCTCCTTTCCTTCCTTCTTCCTCCCTCCCTCCTTTCCTTCCTTTCCTCCTTTCCTTCCATCTTCCTTCCACCCTTCCTCCGTCTTCCTTCTTCCCTTCCTTTCCTTTTCTTTCCTCCTTTCCTTCCTTCTTCCTTCCTTCTTTCCTCCTTCCTTTCCTTCCTTTCCTTCCCTCCTTCCCTTCCTTCTTCCTTTCCTCGAGGACAACAGGAGGGTTAATAAAACTCACTTTTATAACAGCTGTTTAAAATTTAAATCAACAACATCAACATTGAAACAAAAAGAACAGTTAAGTGTAAACAGTTAGTGTTAAATAAAGATTAAGAACAATATTTGTGTTTTAGGAAAGTGAGAGTAGCAGATATCACTACTTGGAGATTTATTTGGCACTAGCATAAAATACAGTGTCAGCAAAAATAACAGGAATATTAAAAAAAAGGAAAAAAAGGATAATAGCTATACAGAAACCATCTGTTAAAAGTCCTTATTAAAGAGGATTCATTTTCAACTCCCAGCATGCAACGTTACGCTTTACCCATCTGTAATGTTCAAGGCGAATCATCAATGTTTAACCCTCCTGTTGTCCTCGAGTCAAGAAAGGAAGGGAGGAAGAAGGAAGGAAAGGAGGGAGGAAGGAGGGGAGGGAGGAAAGGACAGGAAAGAATGAAGGAGGATAGAAGGAAAGAGGGAGGGAGAAAGGAAAAGAGGAATGGAGGAAGTAAGGAAAGAAGGACAGAGGAAAGAAGGAAGGGAGGAAGGACAAAAGGAAGGAAGAAGGGGGATGGGGAAAAGAAAGGAGGAAAGAGAGAGGAAGGAAAGAAAGAGAGAAGGAAGCAAGGAAAAAAAGGAGGGAGGAAAGGGAAGGAGATAGAAGGAAGGAGGGAGGAGAAAGGAAAAGAGGAAGGGAGGACGTAAGGAAAGAAGGACAAAGGAAAAAAGGAAGGGAGGAAGGACAGAAGGAAGGAAGAAAGGGGGATGGGGGAAGGAAAGGAGGAAAGAGAGAGGAATGAAAGAAAGAGAGAAGGAAGCAAGGAAGGAAAGGAGGGAGGAAGGAGGGGAGGGAGGAAAGGGAAGGGAAGGAGATAGAAGGAAGGAGGGAGGGAGAAAGGAAAAGAGGAATGGAGGAAGTAAGGAAAGAAGGACAGAGGAAAGAAGGAAGGGAGGAAGGACAGAAGGAAGGAAGGGGGGGAGGGAGGAAAGGAGGAAAGGGAAGGAGATAGAAGGAAGGAGGGAGGAAGGACAGACGGAAGGAAGGAAGAAGGGAGGAAAGAAGGAAAAGAGGGAGGAAAGAAGGAAGGAGGGAAGGAAGAAGAAAGGAAAAGAGAAGGAAGGAAGGAACGGAGGGATGAAAGAAGAAGGGGAAGGAAGAAGGAAGGAAAGGAAGGTAGGAAAGGAGGGAAGGAAGGGGGTAGGAAAGGAAGGAAGGAAGGAAGGAAGGAAGGAAGGAAGGAACGGAGGGAGAAAAGAAGGAAGGAGGGAAGGAAGAAGGAAGGAAAGGAGGAAGGAAGAAGGAAGGAAAGGAGGTTAGGAAGGAAGAGGGTAGGAAAGGAGGAAGGAAGGAAAGGAGGGAAGGAAGGAAAATGTTTATTCCTTTTAAGCCGAGCTGCTGCTGGTGAAATAAATAAATGAAAGATGTAAAAACTGGTCTTTGGATTTGTTTTACTCGGCGGACTCGGTAATGCATTTTGTTTTTGTTGGGAAGCGACTCTCAGCTGTCAGTGTTTGAAACGTGTCCTCCTGGGGTTCAGCAACACTTACACGCTCACCATGATAGCTGCGCATTAATGTCACTCACTCAATGCCTTCTGCACACACACACACACACACAGAGAGAGACACACACACACACACACACACACACACACACACACATGCAGAGATAAATATAGTGCAGGCTATTTCGGTCACACAAACATGTTAGCAAACACACGGGAAGCTACATGAAAGAGAAACACACACTCACACCTAACATGTATTTGTTCATGTATGTGCATTTACGCTACACACACACACACACACAGCAACACACACACACACACACACAGCAACACACACACACACACACACACACACTTAACATCTTTGAATCGTGTGTACATGCAGTTTGAAAGTAAACACAGAGCCAACCACACACACACACACACACAAATCCTTTCTCACATGCATATTCACACACACACACACACACGATATGCCTGTATATGCACGCACACGCACACACACACACACACACACACACGCACTATTATAGTCGAACAAAGCAAACACATGAAAGAGAAACACACATTCACACCTAACATGTATTTGTTCATGTATGTGCATTTACACACACAGCTACACACACAGCTACACACACACACACACACACACACACACACAGACACACACACAGACACACACATACACTTAACACTTGACATTATCTTTAAATTAGCATGCATGTGCACACATCAAATCCTTTCTCACATGCATATTTACACACACACACACTATATGCCTGTATATGCTCACACACACATACACACACACTATTATAGTCGCACAAAGCAAACACATAGAAAGCTACATGAAAGAGAAACACACACTCACACCTAAACATGTATTTGTTCATGTATGTGCATTTACACACACACAGCTACACACACACACTTAACATTT
>NC_070601.1:3420961-3443485 GCF_027409825.1 Scomber japonicus
GAGAGAGAGAGAGAGAGAGAGAGAGAGAGAGAGAGAGGGAGAGAGGGAGGGAGGGAGGGAGAGAGAGGTAGGAAGGAGGGAAGGAGAGAGGGAGACGGAGACGGAGAGAGACATAGAGAGAGAGGGAGGAAGGAAAGAGGGAGGGAGGGAGGGAGAGAGAGAGAGAGGGAGAGAGAGAGGGATAGAGGAAGGAGGGAAGAGGAGGGAGAGAGAGAGAGAGGGAGGGAGGGAGAGGGAGAGAGACAGAGAGAGAGAGAGGGGGGAAGGTAGGAAAGGAGGGAGGAAGGAAAGGAGGGAGGGAGGGAGAGCGAGAGAGAGAGAGGTAGGAAGGAGGGAAGGAGAGAGAGAGAGAGGGAGGAAGGAAGGAAGGAAGGAGGGAAGGAAAGAGGGAGGGAGAGAGGGAGAGAGAGAGAGACAGAGGGAGAGAGAGACATAGAGAGAGAGAGAGAGAGACATAGAGAGAGAGAGGGAGAGAGAGAGAGAGAGAGGAAGGAAGGAAGGAAAGGAGGGAGGAGGGAAGGAAGAGGGAGGGAGAGAGAGAGAAAGAGAGAGCTTACCAAGTCCAACTCTATAATAAACTACTGTAGTTATTTGTCCATCCTGAAGGAATTAATGATAAATACTCCAAATAAACTCAGAAGAGAAAATGATGACTGCTCGAAGCTTAAATAAGTTGATTCCTCTACTTCTAGTACAGTTTAGAGATAGTTTCAGTTAATTTTGTAAAACAGAAGAAAAAGTTTAGTCTTTAATTTCACCTTTAAAATCTGCTTATGATTTATTGTTGATGCTGCGAAACAACTTAAAGTCACTAAGTTGATTCTAGACAGTTGATAGTTTGAGATAATTTAATAAAACTAGGTTTTGAGAGAGAGAGGGAGGAAGGAAGGAAGGAAGGAAGGAAGGAAAGGAGGGGGAGAGAGAGAGAGGAAGGAAAGAGGGAGGAGAGAGAGAGAGAGAGAGAGAGAGAGAGAGGAAGGAAGGAGGGAAGGAAGGAAAGAGAGAGCGAGGGAGGGAGAGAGTGAGGGAGAGAGGAAGGAAGGTTAGGAGGGAGGGAGGAAGGAAGGAGGGAAGGAAAGAGGGAGGAGAGAGAGAGAGAGAGGGAGAGAGGAAGGAAGGTTAGGAGGGAGGGAGGAAGGAAGGAGGGAAGGAAAGAGGGAGGAGGGAAGAGAGGGAGAGAGGAAAGGAAGGTTAGGAGGGAGGGAGGAAGGAAGGAGGGAAGGAAAGAGGGAGGGGGAGAGAGAGAGGTAGGAAGGAGGAAGGAAAGAGGGAGAGAGAGAGACATAGAGATAATTTAATAAAACTAAGGTTGGTGAAGAGTTTTTGTGTCTTTACATCATCGTCGTCTAGTTGATACTCCAGAAAACTGTCAAATTTAACCCTTACATACTTTTCAGAGTCATTTTAACCCTTGTGTTGTCCTCCCGGGTCAAATTGACCTGTCTGTTCCTTCATTCCTTCCTTCCTTCCTTCCTTCCCTCCCTCCTTCCTTCTTTCCTCCCACCTATCTTCCTTCCTTCCTTCCGTCCTTCCTTCCTTCCGCCCGCCCCTCCCTCCTTCCTTCCTTCTTTCCTCCCTCCCTTCCTTCCTTCCTCCTCCCTTCCTTCCTTCCTTCCTTCTTACTTCCTCCCTTGCACTCTTCCTTCCCCCTTTCCTTCCTTCTTCCTCTCTTCCTCCCTCCTTTCCTTCCTTCTTTTTCTTCTTCCTAACTTCCTTCCTTGACTCAAGGACGACTAAGTCCTGTCTACATTTTATTGCTTCTTTATTTTTAAACTTTCAAATTTGTGCAATCTTTAAGTTGGATTATTAAAAAAACACTGCTACTAGCTAGTAGGAGACAATATGCTGCTTAGCAACAACCAACATGTGAAAAGCTAAAAAACATCAGCATCATGAATATTGAAATGTTTCATCACCGCCTGTCGCAGCCTATTCCTGCATGCATTAGCCCTCCTGTCGTCATCCCGGGTCAAATTGACCCCATCTGTTTTGACTGTTCCTTCTTCCTTCCTTCCTTCCTTCCTTCCTTCCTTCCTTCTTTCTTTCCTTCTGTTCTTCTTTCCTTACCTCCTTCCTTCCTTCGTTCTGTCCTTCTTTCCTCCCTCCCTCTTTCTCTCTTTCCTTCCTTCCTTCCCACCCTCTCTCCTTCCTTCTTTCCTCCCTCCCTCCGACCTTCCTTCCTTCCCTCCTTCCTCCCTCCCTCCTACTTTCCTTCCTTCCCTCCTTCCTTCCTCCCTGCCTCCTTTCCTTCCTTCTTTCCTCCTTTCCTTCCTTCTTTCTCCATTCCTTCCTCCTCCCTCCTTTCCTTCCCTTCCTCCCTCCTTTCCTTCCCTTCCTTCTTCTTCTTCCTAACTTCCTTCCTTGACTCAAGGACGACAGGAGGGTTAATGTCACAGTGTTAAGTCCTGTCTACATTTTAGTGCATCTTTATTTTTAAACTGTCAATTTTGTGCAATCTTTAAGTTGGATTATTACAAAAACACTGCTACTAGCTAGTAGGAGACAACATGGCTGCTTAGCAACAACCAACATGTGAAAAAAGCTAAAAAACATCAGCATCATGAATATCGAAATGTTTCATCACCGCCTGTCGCAGCCAATGGCGTCGTATGACATCACACACACACACACAAAAAAAAGACAATTGCAACCTGTAGCGCACGCACACACACACACACACACACACACACACACACACACACACTCAATCTATCTCTGTTGTCCTGTTTTTCTCACTCGAGCCATGTTTGCTGTGAGTGACCCAATTTTTTTTTCACTCATTTGCAAAAGATTCAAATTAATTTCATCATATAAAAAAAAAGTATAAAAAATAATAATAACAATAATAAAAAAAAAAACGATCTAGTTGTCCCTCTCTCTCGCCTCTCGCTCTCCTCCTCTTGTCTCTTTTTAAACAAATTTTCCAGCTGCATCCCTTAAGAGTCCCGAGGGGGAAAACGTGTGTGTGTGTGTGTGTGTGTGTGTGTGTGTGTGTGCTTTAGTGTGGACACAATGCAAAAAAATATCTTCTTCTTCTTCCATGATGCAAGTTTTATGTGGCGGCAGCAAACAAGCGTCTCAATTAGACCTGGTTCCACTTTGACGTTTAATTATAAGTCATAGAAGAAGACCCTCTGAAAACTCTACTTCCTGTTTCTAGATGTTTCCAAATCAACCCAATTTGAGTAATTTATCAATCAAAAATATCAACTATTCTCCATTTATAGCTACTAAAATTAAATATATTCAACTTTTCTTCAGGTTGGATGGATAAAATATGTGAATATGACAATTTTAGGCTCATTTTTTTCCTCTTTTCTGTCATTTTTATACTTCATGATTTGCCAAATGATGCAAATATTTAGTTGAGATTACTCTAGATGCTACAAAACCAGAAACTTACTGTAGTGGTTGCTTAATTATAAGCCACATGAAGGTCATTTATCAAGCAAAAATGCCAAATATTCTCCATTTATAGCTACTAAAATTAAATATTTTCACATTTTCTTTAGGTTGGATGGATAACATACATGAATATGACAGTTTTAGGCTACTTTATTGTCATTTCTAGACTTCATGATTTATCAAATGATGCAAATATTTAGTTGAGATTACTTTAGATGCTACAAAACTAGAGACTTACTGTGGTGCTTAATTATAAGCCACATGAAGGTCATTTATCAAGCAAAAATATCAACTATTCTCCATTTACAGCTTCTAAAATTAAATATATTCAACTTTTCTTCAGGTTGGATGGATAAAATATGTGAATATGACAATTTTAGACTCATTTTTTCCTCTTTTCTGACATTTTTAGTACTCTAGATATTACTCTAGATGCTACAAAACCAGAAACTAAGCCACAGGAAGGTCATTTATCAAGCTAAAAATGCCAAATATTCTCCATTTATAGGTAATAAAATTAAATATATTCAACTTTTCTTCAGGTTGGATGGATAAAACAAGTGAAGATGATGATTTTAGGCTCATTTTTTCATATTTTCTGACATTTTTAGATTTAATGATTTATCAAATGATGCAAATGTCAAAAAAAAGTCAAATATTCTCCATTTTCAGCTACTAAAACTAAAAATATTCAACTTTTCTGTACATTGGTCACATAAAATACAGTCAATATTGTATTCTGAGCTCATCTTTTCCTGTTTTCTGCAAATGTTTACTTGCAACCTTGCTGCACATCGTTGCCCATCACTCATTATTGTGGACGGCTACAAAAAACAAACCAAACCACAGCACTACAAACAAGACTGACGCTGGTGTGAAGAGCGCCCGTCACCCAGCATATGACAGCATATGTGTGCCATGCAGAAAGACCCCTTTTGATGAAGGGGGTTGCGGGCTGAGGGGCCCGACCAGGCGGCACGACGGGCCCCGAAGAGAGGCGTTGGGAACTTGGGAGGAAGGAGGAGGAGAGGAGGGTGGAGGAGGGGGGGGGTTGCAGCAGCAGCAGCGGTCGAGCTCCCCTGGCACTCCCCTAATGAGCTCCACTGCTGCTCCCAACATGAGCCCATTCGCCCCTCGCTCCTCGACGACATCACACACACACACACACACACACACACACACACTTGCAGATAGATAAAGAGAGAGAGAGAATGCATATAAACACACACTCTGCACAGCTGCAGCATGATGGAGCCTGAACATTACACACACACTCAGAGAGAGAGAGAGAGAAGTAATATGCATGTTTAAACATACAGTCCGACACTAACAAGTGGAGTCGTATGTAACACGGCGGAGGCAAAAATAATCACACACACACACACACACACACACACACACACACACACACATATAAACACACCTCACAGCTGTTGCATCGCCCACTCCAAGACAGACAGAGACACAGAGAGAGAGAGAAGATTTATTAGAGTGAGGGACTGACATAGAGATGTAATATGCATGCACACACACACTTATGAGTCTCACACACACACACACACACACACACACACACACACACACACAGCTGTAGCATTCAACTTAACATTACACACCTGTAAGCATGTGAGATATAAGCCTGTTTAGTATGAATTTACACAGACACATACATACAAGCAGCAGCCAATCATCCTTTTTTCCTCAATGCCTCCTTGCTCCTTTCCTTCTTTCCTTCCTTCCTTCTCTCCTTCCTCTTTTCCTCCATCCTTCCTTACTCATTTCCTTCCTTCCTTCCTTCTTCACTCCTTTCCTTCCTTCCTTCCTTCTCTCCTTCCTTCCTTCCTCTTTTACTCCCTCCCTTCTTACTACTTTCCTTCCATCCTTCCTTCCTTCCTCTTTTCCTCCATCCCTTCTTACTCCTTTCCTTCCTTCCTTCCTTCCTTCCTTCCCTCTCTTCCTTCCCTCCCTTCCTCCTGTCCTTCCTTGACCTGAGGGTTAGTTATCCAAAATGTGTTTGACCCATAGAGAATGAACACAAACACCGGCACGAGCTGAGAATAAAACACATTTTTCTGATGTGATAAGAAATGGAATCAATTAGTAGAAATATCAGAAACTCATCCATCAGGCATCTCGAACCATCTCGACAGCGGTGAGTAAGACTCCCCAACAATTATTAACACTTCCTTCTTTCCCTCCCTCCTCCATCTTTACTCCTTTCTTTCTTTCCTTCCTTCCTTCCTTCCTCCATCCCTCCTTACTCCTTTCCTTCCTTCCTTCTTTCCTTCCTTCCTTCCTCTTTTCCTCCATACCTCCTTACTCCTTTCCTTCCTCCTTTCCTTCCACCCTTCCTTCCCTCCTTACTTCCTTCCTCTTTTCCTCTATACCTCCTTACTCATTTCCTTCCTTCCTTCCTTCCTTCCTTCCTTCCTCCCTCCCTCCCTCCCTCCCTTCTTCGCTTCCTCTTTTCCTCCATACCTCCTTACTCCTTTCCTTCCTTCCTTCCTTCCTTCCTTCATTCTTTCCTTCCTTCCTTCTCTCCTTCCTCCCTTCATCTTTTCTTCCATCCCTCCTTACTCATTTCTTCTCTCCTTCCTTCTTTCCTCCCTTTCTCCTCCCTTCCTCATGTCCTTCCTTGACCTGAGGGTTAGTTATCCAAAATGTGTTTGACCCATAGAGAATGAACACAAACACCGGCACGAGCTGAGAATAAAACACATTTTTCTGATGTGATAAGAAATGGAATCAATTAGTAGAAATATCAGAAACTCATCCATCAGGCATCTCGAACCATCTCGACAGCGGTGAGTAAGACTCCCCAACAATTACTAACACTTACACAGAGATGCCTCAATAATGTCTTCTTCTCCGAGAAAAGCAAATTGAATTGGTTTTTATTCCAGTCAAAGAAATCAACTTCCTGTAATTACTCCACATTACAACAACAACAACAACAACCACCAAAAAAAAAAAAAGAGACAAAGACAGAAATGGAAAGAAAAAAAGAAACTATATCATATTTTTGTGTTGCTTTTTTTTTTTTTTTTGCCACCGCCGACCATTTCAACTAATGATATTGTAATAAGATGCCTCGCAATAGAGTGGGAATGGAAAACGTAATTACATGCATTAGTTTATCTAAGCGCTTGTACCGTCGCAGATCCATCAGTTTTTCAGAGCTCATCTGGAAGCCCATGCATCACTGTCAGGAGCCGTTTGATAGGGGGGGGGGGGAGGGGGTGGAGGTGGAGGGGTAGGGGGTGATGGGGGGGGGGAACGTGTTCATTTGTTAGCCTCGTTTAAAAGATGGCGCCTCAGATTTACTTAGGCCCAGACGGAGCAGAGCGGTTATGACAGCGCCATTATAAAAAAAAAACACACACACACACACACACACACACTCACACACACACACTCACACACACACACTGAACACACACACACACACACACACACACACACACACACACACACACATATTAAAAAAAAAAAGAGAGAGAGAGAGCCTTGGCAACTTCATCAGCTTTTTGCATTAAGGTGATTACAGCCAATGAGAAGAGACCGAGCTCCGTGTCGTGGATGTAAATGATGAGATGATGATGCTCGTCTATACCTGGACTAAAGCTGTGTGTGTGTGTGTGTGTGTGTGTGTGTGTGTGTGTGTGTGTGTGTGTGTGTGTGTGTGTGTGTGTGTGTGTGGGATGCATCTTATCACACCTACACCTGCACTTTATTAGGCTTTTAAAAACAAGTGTTGTAGTGTTTCTAATATAAAAATCCTCCCTTCCATCCTTCTTTCCTTCCTTCCATCCTCCCTTCCTCCTTTCTTTGCTTCCTCCCTTCCTTCCTTCTTCCTCTCTTCCATCCTGCCTTCCTCCCTTCCATCCTTCCTTCCTCCTTTCCTTCCTTCTTCCTCCCTTCCATCCTTCCTTCCTCCTTTCCTTCCTTCTTCCTCCCTTCCATCCTTCCTTCCTTCTATCCACCTTTCCTTCCTTCTTCCTCCCTTTCATCTTTCCATCCATCCATCCATCCATCCATCCTTCCTTCCTTTCCTTCCTCCCTTCCTCTGTCCTTCTTTCCTTCCTTCCTTCCTTCTTCTTCCTTCCTCCTTTCCTTCCATCCATCTATCCATCCATCCATCCTTCCTTTCCTTCCTCTGTCCTTCGTTCCTCCCTTCCTCCCTCTCTCCCTTCCATCTTCCTCTCTTCCATCCTGCCTTGCTCCCTTCTTCCTCCCTTCCATCCTTTCCTTCCATCCTTCCTCCCTTCCTTCCTTGACTCGAGGACAACAGGAGGGTTAAAAGGCTTTCCAGACATGCTATAAATAAGATTAAAAAGCTACAGTCAAGTTATTTGTTCATTTCCCTTTAAGTTATCAATACTACCTTAATAATTAGGTTCTATTTATGAGCAAAGTCCACTTCCTTATTAATTGAATAACCCCTTTAAAAAACTTAAGTGGATGTCGTGTAACTGATGATACAATTAACGAGTCGAGGTTTTTTTGTCCTGTAAATTGTGCTATTAGAAGACTGTAAAAAAATAAATAAATAAATAAAACCTCCCGAGCTTTATGCAGTGCTACAGGACACCATTACATTCCTCGGTCACCGTCTCTCAACTCTTAATGGACATTAAACACGCAGCTGAAGAAAATACACAAGCACAATTGAGTTAGCGGGCACTTACAGGGGAGAAGCTTTGCCCCATACATTTGCGTAAGAACACATAACTGTCACAAAATTACATGTCATTATTGAGCAGATCTTATGGATTCCACTTATTGTTGCTTAATGGCCTCTTCTTAAAAAAAAAATGAGGTTAGCCCAGTGTTTAAAGATAATGTAGAAGAGGAGGAGGATTTTTTTTTTTTTTTTTTTTTTTTTTTACCCATCCTCCTGTCAGCCGAACACAAGAATCTGCTTATTCAGTTACATTTCAAAAAACCTCAATTTCCGTTTGCAATCAGCTCGTTAAGGCTGACGGCTTGAAAGGCAGCCATTAATGACACACACACACACACACACACACACACACACACACACACACAATGTCCGAGAAAAAGTCTGTTTCTATTGCAGCCAGGAAGAAAGTGCAGCAGCAGCAGCAGCAACCAACGCCCAGAAAGTAGAGGGAAGTCGCCCCCTGCTGGTTTCTACAGAGCTACATCCACTACTGTGAAACAAATCTGGGTTTCAATCATCATGAAGCGTGTTGTCTCCATGTAACTGAGCGGCTTTGTGAGTCATTTTTAACATGAGTAAACCGCATCCATGTCATAACATCCCAAGTCATGTCCATTAGGGATCCATTAGCGAGCAGAAGATGACTCATCTGTGTTTATTTTCTGTGCAATTCATTGTGTAATCTATTCTGCGTTTCATATTAAAATGAAATCAGGTTTGACCCCTTGCACTCTTGCAGCTCGGGAGGGAAAGATCACATCAGATTCATCATTATTCTCTCTTCTATGAGGTATTCTTTACACTCGATCTTTTTGCTTCTTTTATCCTGAATGTTTATACTTCTCTATAAGTTATAAAACCTTCTGCTTCTCTATCTCTGCTCCCTCTGCTCCCTCCGCCTCCTCCCCTGTGCTACATCCCCATCGGCCCGGCAGCGGTGGTTTGAAGCTCGAGGCGGATGCTGAGAACCTGCAGCAGTAACAGCAACAGGCGGAGCAGCTGACCCCTGGAGGAAAAACACCTCCGCTCCACAGTGGAGTCCCAGATACACCAACAAGCCCCTCTGATCGCTCTAAAATATTATATAGTTAAAGCTGCAGTAGGAAATTCACTCAGGTGGGATAATCGTGTTAACTTTACAAGTCTGCATCTTTTAATTCCTGCTAATATTAGGAACATAAAATACAGTTAAAGTAAGTAGTTATACTTATTGATTGGTATATTTCTGCAAAAAGGCCATCAAGGAGGCAAATTATTGGGGAAAATACAAAGATTTGGGGACCTAAAAAACTGAAATATTTTGCATTGATGATGCTGCAGCTGATATTTTGCATTAATGAAGCTGCAGCTAATATTTTGCATTAATGAAGCTGCAGCTGATATTTTGCATTAATGATACTGTAGCTGATATTTTGCATTAATGAAGCTGCAACTGATATTTTGCATTAATGATACTGTAGCTGATATTTTGCATTGATGATGCTGCAACTGATATTTTTGCATTGATGATGCTGTAGCTGATATTTTTGCATTAATGTTGCTGTAGCTGATATTTTTGCATTAATGATGCTGCAGCTGATATTTTGCATTAATGATGCTGCAGCTGATATTTTGCATTGATGAAGCTGTAGCTGATATTTTGCATTAATGATGCTGCAGCTGATATTTTGCATTAATGTTGCTGCAGCTGATATTTTGCATTAATGATGCTGCAGCTGATATTTTACATTAATGATGCTGCAGCTGATATTTTTGCATTCATGATGCTGCAGCTGATATTTTACATTAATGATGCTGCAGCTGATATTTTACATTCATGATGCTGCAGCTGATATTTTTGCATTCATGATGCTGCAGCTGATATTTTACATTAATGATGCTGCAGCTGATATTTTGCATTGATGATGCTGTAGCTGATATTTTGCATTAATGATGCTGCAGCTGATATTTTTGCATTCATGATGCTGCAGCTGATATTTTACATTAATGATGCTGCAGCTGATATTTTACATTAATGATGCTGCAGCTGATATTTTTGCATTCATGATGCTGCAGCTGATATTTTACATTAATGATGCTGCAGCTGATATTTTGCATTGATGATGCTGTAGCTGATATTTTGCATTAATGATGCTGCAGCTGATATTTTGCATTGATGATGCTGTAGCTGATATTTTACATTAATGATGCTGCAGCTGATATTTTTGCATTCATGATGCTGCAGCTGATATTTTACATTAATGATGCTGCAGCTGATATTTTTGCATTCATGATGCTGCAGCTGATATTTTACATTAATGATGCTGCAGCTGATATTTTGCATTGATGATGCTGTAGCTGATATTTTGCATTAATGATGCTGCAGCTGATATTTTGCATTGATGATGCTGCAGCTGATATTTTGCATTAATGATGCTGCAGCTGATATTTTTTGCATTAATGATGCTGCAGCTGATATTTTGCATTAATGATGCTGCAGCTGATATTTTTTGCATTAATGATGCTGCAGCTGATATTTTGCACTGATGATACTTTATCTCAAATTTTATGCATTGACACTATAGCTGATATTTTTGCATTAATGATACTGTAGCTGATATTTTTGCACTGACACTGTATCTATATTTATTTTTTTGCATTGATACAGAAGCTGATATTTTGCATTCATGTTAAAAACCTTAAAATGTGACAACCTTTATATGGTAAAAACTCCACTATTCACTGTTTACCCACACTATTCTTGTTTGGAAAAGCTTCTGATTAAGCATTAAGACCATCATGGGACAGTTAAACTCTCCACTGAAACCCAGACTAATGAAAATCCTGCAAGGTTAGCAGCTATTTTAATTAGTATAATGGAGACTCTGGGATACGCTGCTCCCTGCTTCTAATTATATTTCAGCATTTCCTCCTCTTTGGTATCTGCAAAGTACCCGGTGATAAACCTCTCTCTTTTTTTATAGAAAGATAGAACCAAATCACACAGGTGATTTGTAAAGCTCTAAACTATCCACACAGATACAGCACATATTAACTTATTATTTAATTTATATTCACAGTTCTTTCATTTCATACCACACCAGGTGTAACAGTGTATTCCCCAAATATGGGAGCTATCTCATTTTGAAATCTTTGAGTTATTCATCTTTCTTTTTTTTCTTTCTTTTTTTTTGGCAGCTTCTCTTGCATGATTCATGAAAGGCCGGTAGAGGGCTAATTGTTCAAATTAATTTGCGTAAACGACTAAGCAAGAGATAACAGAATTACATCTGCACTTCCCTGGCACCGGTTCAACAGTGACGGGCCTCGACAGGCAGCTGCATCCAGACGGCATCCTTGCCAGAAATTAAAAGCCACAAAACATTAATTAATAGACTTTTTGTTACGTTAATCTGCACCAAAAGGTTTAAGGAGAGCAAGGGGTAGGAGGGGGAGGAGGAGGAGGAGGAGGAGGAGGAGGGTGGATGTTGGGGAACACAGCACAGAAATAGGCGGTGTGCATAATTAGAATAAATTAGTTTTAATGCAACATTTTGGAGAAAGGTTGTTTTTTTTTTTTATTTAAAAGGACAAAAATAAGAGAGAGGCACCGGTGTGTTTGGAGTTACGTTAAGCGACAGGTCCATTAATCACCGCGGTAATGAAGTCGTTACCGGCAAAGTCAGGGCGGAGGCGTGCAGGAAGCCGCCTGGATCGAGGAACAACCGCTACCACGCCGCCGAAAAACCCCCGGACTTTCTGGGAGGAGAGTAAAAACAAAGCCAAGAGACACTGCAGGAGCATCAATCTCCTGCAGCAGCTTCAGCTCCTCCTCCTCCTCCTCCTCCTCCTCCTTCTCAAATTGAAGGAGCAGCCCATACTTTGCACTTGTCAATTTGGAGCTTTATCTACACGCTAGAGGCTAATGAGCCATCTCAAACTCTTGATGGCCAGGATGTAAATGATCTTAACTAGCTCTCTGTCTGCTGTCGTGAGTTATAGCGCCATGATAGGGGAGGAGAAAAAGAGGAGAAACTCGGCGTGCCCGGATCCTCCGACAATCCCGTTTTTTTAGGGAATTATTTCTTTTAACCAGCGATTGAAGAGCTTAGGGTTTCACTCCTGCAACTCCTGCAACTCCTGCAGAGGTGATTAGTGCCTAAAATGAACACACTACATTTCCATTTACATCAATGCAAACCCCAAAAACACAGTAAAACTTTGATAAAAATGCAAGAAACTTCATGTTCTCTGAAAGGATAGCACAAGAAATGATATGCATGACATTAATCTTCAATTTGACATAATGATGCACGTAAAATTGCTCTTTAAATTATGTGATGATGCTTAAATGAACCATACATACAGTACACAAAAAAAAGAGGAAATTGGAAAACTACTGAAGCAAGAATTAACACTAACACTGAAATGGTTAAAGAAGGATTTTGAGCTTCCGGAGATGAGAATGTGTTGTTATAAAACATCTTTACATAGTTTTAAAAAGAGTAAAAAGGTGTGGTGCGTTCAGGTCACTCAGCGCTGACTCATCACTCTTTGTTAGTACAGATGTGTGGGATGTTTACAACGAGGTAAAACCTAGATGTGAAGATACAAAGACTTCTCAACTTTTTTGCATGGTGGTTTCAGCCTACAGTCGGCTTATTTTTAGAAGAAACACCTGCACTTACACAAGCTCTAACGCCAGAAATGACAACTATTTAAGTCAAGCTAATATTCCTAAATTAAAAGTGCTTTCCTAAGAGGTGAGAAGAAAGGAAAATGCATGCTTGTAGATGGGAAAAAATGCAATAATTAGTAGATAAATATTAAATAAATTGCTTTAAATCAGAATAATATCTCAAAAATCAGTCATTTCTCTGTTTGGAGGGTTAGAGTTAGGGTTAAATGTGAATATTTTATTTTATCTTTGGTCCTTTTTGACATCTTTGGGTTATGAAGTATAGAGAACAAGACATTTTAAGTTACATCTTGAGCTTTGAGAAACACTAATAGACACTTTTCAGCATTTTCTGTCATTTTATAGGCCACAATAACTTTAGACAGAGTCAGAAATAGTAAGTAAGTGTAGATGGACAGGACAGTGCACCAAACAGTTAATATTAAGAAGGTAAAAATGCATGGGAGCTGGCCAAAGCTGCAATAATGTGTGGATTAATATTAAATTAATTGCTTTAAATTGAAAGACTATCCCAATAATTAGTAAAGAAAAGGTCAAAATTCTCAGTTAAGAGCAAATTTAAATGTGTCTATTTTGGTAATTTGAGACTACATAAGACATTTTAAGTTGCATATTGAGCTTTGAGAAACACTAATGGAGCATTTTTCAGCATTTCCTGACATATTATAGACCAACAATAACCCTAAATAACACTGTATAGACTCAGAAATAGTAAGTAATTGCAGATGGACAGGACAGTGCACCAAACAGTAAATATTAGGAAGTTATAAAAAGGAAAAGAAATGTTTAAAAATGCATGGAAGTTGGCCAAAGCTGCAATAATTTGTGGATTAGTATTAAATTAATTGCTTTAAATTCAAAAACTATCCCAATAATTAGTTAAAAATGTCTATGTCTATTTGGTAATTTGAGACTAAATAAGACATTTTAAGTTGCATATTGAGCTTTGAGAAACACTATTGGACATTTTTCAGCATTTCCTGACATATTATAGACCAATAATAACCCTAAATAACACTGTATAGACTCAGAAATAGTAAAGTAGTATAGTAAGAGAGAGACATCACACTGAGAAGATGCAGAGAATGAGAGCTGGACTAGAAAAAAGCCTGTGAGCATTTGAATCTAATGAAGGCTAAAGCTCAGTGAAAATGTGAAAAACCTTCGGATGAATCACCTTTTCCAATCAGCCGGAGGAGAAACACTCCCCTCCTCCTCTTCTTCTCCTCCTCCTCCTCCTCCTCCTCCTCCCCTACGGTGCTTATAGGCGATGTAAACATGCTGCTAGGATGCCCATTTCTCATCTGCTTCTTTTTTCCCGCCACCGTTTTCAAGGGATATTATTACCATAAATTATAGCTGTAACGCGAGGTGGGAGGCAGATAAAAAAGTGGAGTCGGGGGCATCCATTTAGCTCCGGTAAACTTCCCCCACGTTGCTACTAGTTCATGATCACCCATGCAAACAGACTATTTTATGCCCGACTTGCCTGATGCATGAGAAGCCGCCATTTTTTTTTTAATCCCTTTTCCTTTCTCCTTGATGGGAGGACACGAAAAGGCTGTTGGTTATGTTTGCTTTAGCGAAGAAAAGGAGGGGGGGAGGGGGGGGGGGGGGGGTTTGTGTCTGCACGCAACACGACTCACCTGGGCCCCGTTTATCTCCTGAGGTCCCTGAACGCACCACCCACACTGGCAATAGCTATAATAGCTTTACGCCTACACACATAAACTTCAGACAGAGCAGGTGTGTGTTTTATAGTATTCTCTCATTTGGGAACTGCTCCTGCTGATTTTAAACCTCCTGTTGTCCTCGAGTCAAGGAAGGAAGGGAGGGAGGGAGGAAGGAAGGGAGGGAGGGAGGGAGGGAGGGAGGGAGGGAGGGAGAAGGAAGGAAGGGAGGGAGGAAGAAGGAAGACAGAGATGGTGTGTGTTTTATAGTATACTCTCATTTGGGAACTGCTCCTGCTGATTTTAAGTCTTATATCTTCCTTCCCTCCGTCTGTCTTTTCTCCCTCCCTCCTTCTCTCTTTCCTCCCTTCCTTCTTTCATTCCTCCATCCCCCTTTCTTCCTTCCTTCTGTCCTTCTTTCCTTCCCTCCTTCCTTCCTCCTTCTCTCTTTCTTTCCTCCCCCCTACCTTCCTCCCTTCCTTCTTTCCTCTCTCCTTCTTTCCTCCCTTCTTCTTTTCCTTTCTCCCTCCCTCCCTCCTTCTGTCTTTCCTCCCTTCCTCTTTTCCTTTCTCCCTCCCTCCTTCTCGCTTTCTTTCCGTCCTCTCTCTTTCCTCCCTTCCTTCTTTCCTCCCTCCATCCCCCTTTCTCCCTTCCGTCTGTCCTTCTTTCCTTCCTTCCTTCCTTCCTTCCTTCCTCCTTCTCTCTTTCTTTCTTCCCCCCACCTTCCTCCCTTCCTTCTTTCCTCTGTCCTTCTTTCCTCCCTTCCTCTTTTCCTTTCTCCATCCCCCTTTCTTCCTCCCTTCCTTCTTTCCTTCCTCCATCCCCCTTTCTTCTTCCCTTCCTTCCTCCCTCCCTCCCTCCTTCCTTCTTTCCTTTCCTCCCTCCTTTCCTTGGTTTCTTCCTTCCCTCCTTTTCTTCCTTCCTTCTTTCCTCCATTCCTTCTTTCCTCTGTCCTTCTTTCCTCCCTTCCTCTTTTCCCTTCTCCCTCCTTTCCTTCCTTCTTCCTTGCTTCCTTCCTCCCTCCCTCCTTTCCTTCCTTCCCTCTCTCCCACCTTTCCTTCCTTCCTCCCTTTCTTCCTTCCTTCTTCCTCCCTTCCTTCCTTCTTCTACTCTATTTTAACTTTCCAATTTAACACTTATAAACATCCTGTATCATATCCACTGTACCATGTTTGAAATTAAAAAGGATCACGTCATGTTTTTCGAGAAACGACTCAAAACTCTGATCAACTCCTCCAAAAAATATTCATGTTTGCTCTCTCTTCATTCCTCACTCCATCTCTCCTCCCATCACCATTTCTCCACCGCTGACACCCAGACAGTTGCTGCTGCCATGTGCCTCATTTTTCTTCTTCTTCTTCTTCCTCTTCTTCCTTCTTCTTCTGCTAATATATTCAGTCTCTTCTTCTTCTTCTTCTTCTTCTTCTGATACATATTCACTCTTGATTGTGGCTGCCAATTAGCCAGCGGAGTCTGTGGCAGTTCATCCATCTGACTTAAAGGTTCCTTGCCACTAATTTTGACGGCCGGGTCAAGTAGCAGAGGGAGCCATTAATTGCAATAATGAAGTCTTCAGTGAGTGATCATCAATGACTTCAGAGTGCCATTAATTCCTTAAAGAAATCATCTCTTTATTTTTAATGTTTAGCTTTATCGTTCAGCCAGCTGCTGCAACATCTCATTTATCCCAGAGTTAATAAACATTATGCATACATGATTTCTCTTTCTCTCTCTCTCTTTCTCTCTCTCTCTCTTTCTCTCTTTCTCCTCTTTCTCTCTTTCTCTGCTTTTTCACTCCAGCGTCGTTTGCTCTAATTTCTTTGCTGCATATCATTTCATTTGTTTTTCATGTCTCTTTTTCTCTTCTGCTTTCATTTTCTTTTTTTTTAACTCTTTCCACCTCAAACCTCTGTTTTCCTCTTTTCTTCTTTATCTCTCATCTCAATTAAAGCTCCTTGTTCTTCATATATTTAACCATTTCTCTGTCTTATGATCCCCCTTTTCTTTCTTTCTTTCATCCTAACTAGTGATTGGAGTTGGAAAACAGGAATAGGTATAATCTCTATATGAAGAATATCAGTATTTCACCTTTCCTGTAACAAGTGGAAGTGGTATTATGTTATCATATATGACTGAAATACATGTGAATAAACCCAGCTGCTCCATTTACTGGTTTAACCCTCCTGCTGTCCTCGAGTCAAGGAAGGAAGGAAGGAAGGGAGGAAAAACAGAAGGAAGGAAGAACAGAAGTAAGGAAGGAAAGGAGGGAGGAAGGAAGGTAAGAGGGAGGGAGGAAAGAAGGAAGAAGGAAGGACAGGAGGAAGGAAGAACACTGCTCCCTCCTCCTTTCCTTCCTTCCTTGCTTCCCTCTCTCCCTCCTTTCCTTCTTCCTTCATTCCTCCTTCCTTTCCTTCCTTCTTCTTTGCTTCCTCCTTTCCTTCCTCCCTCCTTTCCTTCCTTCTTCTTTGCTTCCTCCTTTCCTTCCTCCTTTCCTTCCTCCCTCCTTTCCTTCCTTTCCTTCCTTTCCTCTTTCCCTCCTTTCCTTCCTTTCCTTCCTTCCCTCTCTGCCTCCTTCCTCCCTCCTCTCTCCCTCCTTCCTCCTTCCTTTCCTTCCTTCCCTCTCTCCCTCCTTCCTCCTTCCCACCTTCATCTCTCCTTTCCTTCCTTCTTCCTCCCTCCCTCCCTCCCTCGACTCAAGGACAACAGGAGGGTTAAACACTCATCATCATCATCATCATCATCATCATCATCATCATCATCATCATCATCATCATCTACTCTGCACCTTTAGCTTTAACTTGTCTTTAATTGTCTTCCACTATTAATTTAAGTGTCTAAATACTGAGAGTGTAAATATCTCCTCTATATAAAGCCCTTAAATATAATAAAAACCATAAGATATGAAAACTATGATTATAAAATACTTCTATCCTTCGTCCATCCTCTCTCTCTCTCTCTTTCACTTTCCTGCAACAAGGAAGGAAGGAAGAAAGGAAGAAAGGAAGGAAGGAAGGAAGGAAGGAAGGAAGGAAAGGAGGAAGGAAGGCAATAAGGAAGACGGAAGAAGGAAGGAAAGGAGGTAAGAAGGAAGAACAAAAGGAAGGAAGGAAAGGAGGGAGGGAGGAAGGAAGGTAAGAGGGAGGGAGGAAAGAAGAAAGGAGGGAGGGAGGGAGGGAGGGAGGGACAGAGGGAGAGACAAAGGAAGGAAGGAAGAACAGAAGGAAGGAAAGAAAGGAGGGAGGAAAGGAGGAAGGAAGGGAGGAAGCAAAGGAGGTAGGAAGGGAGGAAGAAGGAAGGAAGGAAGGAAGGAAGGAAGGATAGGAGGAAGAAAGGAGGGAGGAAGGAAGGAAAGGAGGGAGGAAGCCCTTAAACAATGAAATAAGATATGAAAACTATGATCATAAAACCCTTCTATCCTTCATCCATCCTCTCTCTCTCTCTCTCTCTCTCTCTCTCTCTCTCTCTCTCTCTCTCTCTCTCTCTCTCTCTCTCTCTCTCTCTCTCTCTCTCTCTCTCTCTCTCTCTCTCTCATATTCAACATTTTTCTTACTCCTTACTCCTCCTCTGCTTTGACATTCCTCTTTCCCCTTCCTCTCATCTTCTCTCTCTCTCTTTCTCTCCCTCTCTCTCCCTCTCTTCACTCAACGCTGCTGCTCCACCACTTCAGGTCTATATTTGCTGCTTCACTGGACAAATACAGGATCTACGTGCTCACAATTTACTGACTGTCTGGGTCTCCTCGTTCATCCTGGAGCCAGACGACAGACAGCTTTAATAACTAAAAGTCTTAATAAATGCATGAATATAGAAATGTGGAGGAACATGAGCAGGTCTTACCACACACAGACGTAACCATAGCGATACAAATTCAATGTATTGAGCCATACTGTTATAAACGTTGCTTTTTTAATTGATGTCTGCAGCCAATTTGAAGTTTTATGATATTAATAAGCCAATTTTCTTATTTTTTAAATGCTATTTTTCTTTCTTGACCATCTTTTTAAAATGCATTTATTACTTCGGGTTAAAAATAGAGCCAAGAGATAAGAGGACATTTATAAGGAACCCTGATCTCCTGCTGGTGAAGTTTGAGTTTTATTGAGCGTAAAAACTTAAATTTAAGTTCTTTACTATCTAATAAATCAATATTTGGGTTTTACTTAATGTCTAGAGGTTCAGTTTGTTTTTTCAAAAGTGGAATATCGTGTAATTAAAAGAAAATAACTAATATTTAAATGTATAAGCAGCTTTTTTGCCTTTTTAAAATGCCTTTATTAGTTCATTAGATCCAAGAGATAAGCTCTGACCCCTGACTTCCTGTTAGAATTAGTCGAGCTGGGAATTGTAGTCCTCTTAAGAGTTTTATTGAGAATTAAAAACTACAAATGTAGCTAAAAAATGAGTGAAATATGAGCTAATCATCACTTTACTACTCTAATAAATGAATATTTATATTTTCCCTCCCACCTACCTTCCTTCCTTCCTTCCCTCCCTCCTTCCTTCTTTCCTCCCTCCCACCTACCTTCCTTCCTCCCTCCTTTCCTTCCTTCCTTCCTTCCTTCTTTCCTCCCTCCCTCCTACCTTCCTTTCTTCTGTCCTTCTTTCCTCCCTCCCACCTACTTCCTTCCTTCCTTCTCTCCCTCCTCCCTTCCTTTCTTCTGTCCTTCTTTCCTCCCTCCCTCCCACCTATCTTCCTTCCTCCCTCCCACCGACCTTCCTTCCTCCCTCCCTCCTACCTTCCTTCCCTTCCTTCTTCTTCTTCCTAACTTCCTTTCTTGACTCGAGGACAACTTTTCCTACTTAATTAAAACCCCAAATTTTAGAGTGAACACCTTACACTGAACAACTATATTTACTGCTCCGTTCATCTATTTCAAATATTCATTCACCTCCCGTTATCTATTCATACATCAATCCATCCTGCGCTACAGTTACAAGCTGCACTACAGTTTGCAGCCATTACTCAGGGTGACAGTGAAGAAGTGACTGCAATAATCCCAACAGTGAATACACGTCAAAGACAACTTACGCCGCGGCTCCGTGTGACACTGCTGGATTTCAGACATGAAAGATAGACTCGATTCAACCTTCTGACAGCGAGTGTAAAGCCTCTATGCTTGCTTCTTTTTTTTTTTTTTTCGTGGCGTGGCCCAAGAGTCAAATTGTTCATTTTACCTCTAATCGTGTCATTTATCAAAACGCTGCTCAGCCGCGTCAGTAAGTGCAGTTATGCTAACTAGATGTGAGCGAGGCCGCGAGGAGGATCGACCATCAGTCATCTTTTTTTTCGGGGAGGTCCAGACGTCGGGAAGAACAGACGTTAGAGTCAAACGTGGCAGTCAAAATACTTTCAGGGGCTTAATCAGGTTTAAAAAATGTCAAATAATAACAAGAGGAAAAGCAAATCAAACACAGAAATATGCTGAGTGTTTTAAACCTTAAGGAAAGAAGGAGGGAAGGGAGGAAGAAAGGAAGGAAAGGAGGGAAGGGAGGAAGGAAGTAAGGAAGGAAAGGAGGGAGGAAGAAGGAAAGAAGGAAAGGAGGGAGGGAGGAAGAAGGAAGGAAAGGAGGGAGGGAGGAAGGAAGGAAAAGAGGGAGGAAGGGAGGAGGGGAGGAAGGAAGAAGGAAGGAAAGGAGGGAGGAAGAAGGAAAGAAGGAAAGGAGGGAGGGAGGAAGAAGGAAGGAAGGAAAGGAGGGAGGGGAGGAAGGAAGGAAAAGAGGGAGGAAGGGAGGAAGAAGGAAGGAAGGAAAGGAGGGAGGAAGGGAGGAAGGAAGGTAAAAGGAGGAAGGAAAGAAGGAAGGAGGGAGGGAGAGAGGATGGAAGGAAGGAAAGGAGGTAGGGAGGAAGGAAGGAAGAAGGAAGGTAAGGAGGGAGGGAGGGAAGAAGGTAAGGAGGGAGGGAGGAAGGAAGGAAGAAGAAGGAAGGGAAGGAGGGAGGGAGGGAGGAAGGTAAGGAGGGAGGGAGGAAGGGAGGAAGGAAGGAAGGAAGGAAGGAAGGAACAATCAAAACCGACGGGGTCAATTTGACCCGGGAGGACGACACAACGGTTAATCAATAAAACCATCATAAGTTGAAGCCGTGGAAGCAGATTTTTACACATTTCTCCTTCTTAGGATTTGTAAGACTTCTCTATATTTTAATCACGGAGCTCGGACTTAAACCCTCATCCAAAAAAAAAAAAAAAAAGTATTTTTTCACTTTTACATGTCATTCATTGAACTCTTTAATCTCTGTGTCTGATAACACATAAAGAAAATGTTGTCTGCACCTTTTTCCAGCTTTTAAAAGGTATTTAAGTCTTTTATTTTGAAAGGTTATGATGTCATTATTATATTTTCACACTGACATCCAAAAGAGCTACAACCAGGAAACCGCCTTTTTTTTTTTCTTTTTTTTTTAATTATTAGACGCCAGAAATGAGACTGTATCCTCCTATTTAGCTTTTATTGAGACAGTATCAACCCGAGAGAGGAGGAGGAGGAGGAGAAGAAGAAGAGGAGGAGGAGTGAAGAGGAGGAGGAGGAGGAGAGCTGCACAACACAAACACCGGTCAATTTATCCTTTTTTTTTTTTTTTTTTTTGCATCCAATTCTCGCTGATCATTATAAGCCTTGCAGTTGCCGCCTGCTTGATGGAGAGATTAATCTTGCTTTGATAGAAATATGTCAGTTTTTTTTTTCTCCCTCTGCGTTGCCGTGATGGATGTGATTTATCATTGCGGACAAATCTTATCCCTCCTCCTCCTCCTCCTCCTCCCTTCTTCCTGACAGCTCTATTGTGGCTCCAATGTCCCAAAAATGTCACCTGTTGTACGCCTGGTGACCTTCTTAATTTCTAATTCAATTTTCAAGAAGTCACCCACACCTCCTCCTCCTTCTCCTTCCTTTCCTCCCTTCCTTTCCTCCTCTCTCCTTCCAGCTCGTCCGCTCATATCATGAAGCAGTAATAACAATTACACACCGTGACTGGCTCCAAAACCTGCAATTCCCCCACTTTAAATCAAAACCCAAGTAGTCTTTTATTAAGCTGCCCGGTTAATCAATCTAAATCTAAGCATAATAACTCTCTAATCAGGTGCTGGGGGAGAATAATAGGTTGTCACGCTCGAGGAAAAATAGGCAATCATGGAATGTTTTCTTTAATTAGGCGGCTAAAGTAGAAGGGCACGGAGGGAGAGCGGGACACATTCATCATAGCCAAGGTGGGAAATTACTTCAATTACTCAGGAAGGAGAGGGGAAGAGTGAACAGAATTACAGAAGTCAGAGAAGCAGAAGAGAGAGAGAGAAAGAGAGAGAGAGAGAGAGAGAGGGATCTGCAAAGGAAGTTCAAAAATGACATAGAAAGAGGAGGAGATGGAGGAGGAGGAGGAGGAGGAGGAGGAGGAGGAGGAGGAGGAAGGGGAAGAAAGAGGAAGGTGAAAAGAGTAAAAGAGTCTTGATCTGTCAGTTTGGATCAATTGATTTGGATTTTGTTTGTTTGTTTCTATAGTCGTGATTTAATTGTTTTCATCAATCATGCTCATTATATTGTCATTTTTTTTACTGTTTGGGTGAAATGTAAAGTTTTTCATATCATTTTTTTATGCTCTTGATTAAAGTTTAACTTAGTCGTTTTAAACTTGGAAGTTTATGTAGTTTGTATGAGTGGTGATAGGGTTTAAAAATAGAAAAAGGGAAAGAAAAGAAAAGAAAAGAAAAGAAACAAGTTGAAGGACAGATGGTGGAAAAGAGAGGAGGAAAGAGAGGAAAAATTGAGGTGAAAAGGGAGGCGAAGTGGTGGAGAGGAAGTTAGGATGAAAGAAAAGGATACATGTGAAGGAAGAAAAGCTGGAAGTTAAAAATTATGAGGAAGGAAAGAAGGAAGGAAGGAAGGAAGGAAGGAAGGAAGGAAGGGAAAGAAAGAAGGAAGGGAAGGAAAGACTGAAAGAAGGAAGGAAGGGGAGCAAGGAAAGAAGGAAGAGAAGAAGGAAGGTAAAGAAAGAAGGAAGGACAGAAGGAAAAAAAGGAAAGAAAGAAGGACAGAAGGAAGGAAGGAAAGAAGGACGGAAGGGCAGAAGGAAGCAAAGGAGGAAGAACACAAGGAAG
>NC_070601.1:3443985-3467419 GCF_027409825.1 Scomber japonicus
TCCTTACTCCTCCTCTGCTTTGACATTCCTCTTTCCCCTTCCTCTCATCTTCTCTCTCTCTCTTTCTCTCCCTCTCTCTCCCTCTCTTCACTCAACGCTGCTGCTCCACCACTTCAGGTCTATATTTGCTGCTTCACTGGACAAATACAGGATCTACGTGCTCACAATTTACTGACTGTCTGGGTCTCCTCGTTCATCCCGGAGCCAGACGACAGACAGCTTTAATAACTAAAAGTCTTAATAAATGCATGAATATAGAAATGTGGAGGAACATGAGCAGGTCTTACCACACACAGACGTAACCATAGCGATACAAATTCAATGTATTGAGCCATACTGTTATAAACGTTGCTTTTTTAATTGATGTCTGCAGCCAATTTGAAGTTTTATGATATTAATAAGCCAATTTTCTTATTTTTTAAATGCTATTTTTCTTTCTTGAGTTTTATTGAGCGTAAAAAACTTAAAATTTAAGTTATTTACTAATCTAATAAATCAATATTTGGGTTTTACTTAATGTCTAGAGGTTCAGTTTGTTTTTTCAAAAGTGGAATATCGTGTAATTGAAAGAAAATAACTAATATTTAAATGTATAAGCAGCTTTTTTGCCTTTTTAAAATGCCTTTATTAGTTCATTAGATCCAAGAGATAAGCTCTGACCCCTGACTTCCTGTTAGAATTAGTCGAGCTGGGAATTGTAGTCCTCTTAAGAGTTTTATTGAGAATTAAAAACTACAAAATTTAGCTAAAAAATGAGTGAAAATGTGAGCTAATCATCACTTTACTACTCTAATAAATGAATATTTATATTTTCCCTCCCACCTACCTTCCTTCCTTCCTTCCCTCCCTCCTTCCTTCTTTCCTCCCTCCCACCTACCTTCCTTCCTCCCTCCTTTCCTTCCTTCCTTCCTTCCTTCTTTCCTCCCTCCCTCCTACCTTCCTTTCTTCTGTCCTTCTTTCCTCCCTCCCACCTACCTTCCTTCCTTCCTTCTCTCCCTCCTCCCTTCTTTTCTTCTGTCCTTCTTTCCTCCCTCCCTCCCACCTATCTTCCTTCCTCCCTCCCACCGACCTTCCTTCCTCCCTCCCTCCTACCTTCCTTCCTTCCCTCCTTCCTCCTTTCCTTCCTTCTTCTTCTTCCTAACTTCCTTTCTTGACTCGAGGACAACTTTTCCTACTTAATTAAAACCCCAAATTTTTAGAGTGAACACCTTACACTGAACAACTATATTTACTGCTCCGTTCATCTATTTCAAATATTCATTCACCTCCCGTTATCTATTCATACATCAATCTATCCTGCGCTACAGTTACAAGCTGCACTACAGTTTGTAGCCATTACTCAGGGTGACAGTGAAGAAGTGACTGCCAATAATCCCAACAGTGAATACACGTCAAAGACAACTTACGCCGCGGCTCCGTGTGACACTGCTGGATTTCAGACATGAAAGATAGACTCGATTCAACCTTCTGACAGCGAGTGTAAAGCCTCTATGCTTGCTTTTTTTTTTCTTTTTTTTTCGTGGCGTGGCCCAAGAGTCAAATTGTTCATTTTACCTCTAATCGTGTCATTTATCAAAACGCTGCTCAGCCGCGTCAGTAAGTGCAGTTATGCTAACTAGATGTGAGCGAGGCCGCGAGGAGGATCGACCATCAGTCATCGTTTTTTCGGGGAGGTCCAGACGTCGGGAAGAACAGACGTTAGAGTCAAACGTGGCAGTCAAAATACTTTCAGGGGCTTAATCAGGTTTTAAAAAATGTCAAATAATAACAAGAGGAAAAGCAAATCAAACACAGAAATATGCTGAGTGTTTTAAACCTTAAGGATCTTTCCTGGGAAGGGAGGAAGTAAGGAAGGAAAGGAGGGAAGGGAGGAAGGAAGTAAGGAAGGAAAGGAGGGAGGAAGAAGGAAAGAAGGAAAGGAGGGAGGGAGGAAGAAGGAAGGAAAGGAGGGAGGGAGGAAGGAAGGAAAAGAGGGAGGAAGGGAGGAAGGGAGGAAGAAGGAAGGAAGGAAAGGAGGGAGGAAGGGAGGAAGGAAGGTAAATGGGAGGAAGGAAAGAAGGAAGGAGCGAGGGAGAGAGGAAGGAAGGAAGGAAAGGAGGTAGGGAGGAAGGAAGGGAGAAGGAAGGTAAGGAGGGAGGAAGGAAGGAAGGAAGAAGGAAGGGAAGGAGGGAGGGCGGGAGGAAGGTAAGGAGGGAGGAAGGGAGGAAGGAAGGAAGGGAGGAAGGGAGGAAGGAAGGAAGGAAGGAAGGAAGGAAGGAAGGAAGGAAGGAAGGAACAATCAAAACCGACGGGGTCAATTTGACCCGGGAGGACGACACAACGGTTAATCAATAAAACCATCATAAGTTGAAGTCGTGGAAGCAGATTTTTACACATTTCTCCTTCTTAGGATTTGTAAGACTTCTCTAGATTTTAATCACGGAGCTCGGACTTTAAACCCTCATCCAAAAAAAAAAACAAAAAAAAAGTATTTTTTCACTTTTACATGTCATTCATTGAACTATTTAATCTCTGTGTCTGATAACACATAAAGAAAATGTTGTCTGCACCTTTTTCCAGCTTTTAAAAGGTATTTAAGTCTTTTATTTTGAAAGGTTATGATGTCATTATTATATTTTCACACTGACATCCAAAAGAGCTACAAACCAGGAAACCGCCTTTTTTTTTTTCTTTTTTTTAAATTATTAGACGCCAGAAATGAGACTGTATCCTCCTATTTAGCTTTTATTGAGACAGTATCAACCCGAGAGAGGAGGAGGAGGAGAAGAAGAAGAGGAGGAGGAGTGAAGAGGAGGAGGAGGAGAGCTGCACAACACAAACACCGGTCAATTTATCCTTTTTTTTTTTTTTTTTTGCATCCAATTCTCGCTGATCATTATAAGCCTTGCAGTTGCCGCCTGCTTGATGGAGAGATTAATCTTGCTTTGATAGAAATATGTCAGTTTTTTTTTCTCCCTCTGCGTTGCCGTGATGGATGTGATTTATCATTGCGGACAAATCTTATCCCTCCTCCTCCTCCTCCCTTCTTCCTGACAGCTCTATTGTGGCTCCAATGTCCCAAAAATGTCACCTGTTGTACGCCTGGTGACCTTCTTAATTTTCTAATTCAATTTTCAAGAAGTCACCCACACCTCCTCCTCCTTCTCCTTCCTTTCCTCCCTTCCCTTCCTTTCCTCCTCTCTCCTTCCAGCTCGTCCGCTCATATCATGAAGCAGTAATAACAATTACACACCGTGACTGGCTCCAAAACCTGCAATTCCCCCACTTTAAATCAAAACCCAAGTAGTCTTTTATTAAGCTGCCCGGTTAAATCAATCTAAATCTAAGCATAATAACTCTCTAATCAGGTGCTGGGGGAGAATAATAGGTTGTCACGCTCGAGGAAAAATAGGCAATCATGGAATGTTTTCTTTAATTAGGCCGGCTAAAGTAGAAGGGCACGGAGGGAGAGCGGGACACATTCATCATAGCCAAGGTGGGAAATTACTTCAATTACTCAGGAAGGAGAGGGGAAGAGTGAACAGAATTACAGAAGTCAGAGAAGCAGAAGAGAGAAGAGAGAAAAGAGAGAGAAGAGAGAGAGAGAGAGTGATCTGCAAAGGAAGTTCAAAAATGACATAGAAAGAGGAGGAGATGGAGGAGGAGGAGGAGGAGGAGGAGGAGGAGGAAGGGGAAGAAAAGGAAGGTGAAAAGAGTAAAAGAGTCTTGATCTGTCAGTTCTGGATCAATTGATTTGGATTTTGTTTGTTTGTTTGTATATTCGTGATTTAATTGTTTTCATCAATCATGCTCATTATATTGTCATTTTTTTACTGTTTGGGTGAAATCTAAAGTTTTTTCATATCCATTTTTTTATGCTCTTGATTAAAGTTTAACTTAGTAGTTTTAAACTTGCAAGTTTATGTAGTTTGTATGAGTGGTGATAGGGTTTAAAAATAGAAAAAAGGGAAAGAAAAGAAAAGAAAAGAAACAAGTTGAAGGACAGATGGTGGAAAAGAGAGGAAAAATTGAGGTGAAAAGGGAGGCGAAGTGGTGGAGAGGAAGTTAGGATGAAAGAAAAGGATACATGTGAAGGAAGAAAAGCTGGAAGTTAAAAATTATGAGGAAGGAAAGAAGGAAGGAAAGAAGGAAGGAAGGAAAGACTGAAAGAAGGAAGGAAGGGGAGCAAGGAAGGAAGGAAGAGAAGAAGGAAGGGAAAGAAAGAAGGAAGGACAGAAGGAAAAAAAGGAAAGAAAGAAGGACAGAAGGAAGGAAGGAAAGAAGGACGGAAAGGCAGAAGGAAGCAAAGGAGGAAGAACATAAGGAAGGAAACAAGATTAGGAGGAAGAAGGAAGGGAAGAAAGGTAAGAAGGAAGAACACAAGGAAGGCCACAAAAAAGGAAGCAAGGAAGAAAGGAAAGGAAGAAAGGTAAGTTAAACTCCTCTTGCCATTGCAGCACTCATCCATCACTCCTCCTAAAAACTGGACCCTTACCTCCACATCACCCCCCGCCCCCCCCCCCCCCCCCCCCCCCCCGCCATCTGTCACCTTTCCCAGAATGCAACGAGAGAAGACGAGATAAGCGTCCTCTTACTGTAATGTATTGATTTTTTATTTGGGACACACACACACACACACACACACACACACACACACACTCTGGGGGGGCAGGTTGTGTATCTGCCAGCTCGGCTCCGACCCAGAAAAACTCAGAGATGACAACTTCTGAATCAAACTACTTTCCCTTCGTTCACTCGTTCATTTTATTATTCACTACTTTAATTAAGAGCCGAACTAAACGAGGAGAGGGAAGGAAGTAACGAAACGAGTCTCACTGAGTTTTTAGAAGAGGGAAGAGAGCAGCCTGCTGTCCTCTGATAGGACGTTAACGCTCCTCTGCCATTTCTCACTATGTTGGTTATGAGCTGCAACAATTAGTCAATTAGTCACTTAATCAATTAATCAATTAGTCGATTCAATGCCAAAACATCACCAGTTTCAGCTTCTTAAAAAGGTGAAAATGTTCCTTTTTACTTGCATTAACAGAAATCTGGAGTTTCTGAATTCGTTTTTTCAGGTTTTCCCCGCATTAAATATACTTTACTTTCCATAAAAAAGCAGTATACTCAAATAAATATACAGTACAAATCACATGTGTGAGGTTAAAATAAGAAAAACACCATGAAAATTGGATTTAAACAGTCAGCAGGAAGCATTTCTGACTCAAACATGAACATTTTGACCTCAAATCTCTCCAGAATGGTTTACCTGACACTAAAAACTAAGTAACTGAAATTTGGAAATTGTTCATTGATAATAAAAAAGCTGTGATCTGCAGTTTCTCAACAAGTTTTTTAGGGTTTTCTCTGCATTAAATATACTTTATTTCCCATAAAAGAGAATATAAACAGAACTATACACAAACAAATATGTAAGGAATGTCAAAATCTGACTGGTTTTAGCTTCTTAAAAAGTGAAAATGCAGCTTTTGAACACGTTTTTTGGGGTTTTCCTTGCATTAAATATACTTTATTTAAATAATAGAATAATTGCATGTAAAAAATGCCACAACATTACTAGTTTTAGCTTCTCAAAAGGTAAAAAAGTGTTGTTTTCTTGTATCTTCTGAATGATTTTTACGGGTTTAAAATTAAAAATACTTCATAAAAGAGAATATAAAAAGCTGCACACGCAAACAAATAAATGATCAACTGAAATGTTCCTCCATGATCTGACTGCATTGAAAAAAACGACCCATCAAATATAGTTTTTTCTCATAAAAGAGAATAAAGGAAGCAGTACATTCGAACATATATACAGTAAAAATCATATATCCTCTAAGGTGATGAGGTGTGAGGTCAAAAGAAAAAATGGACTAAGCCTGTCCGCAGTAAGCTTCTTTTTTTTTTTACCTCAAATTTCTGAACAGTTTTTACCCTCACTGTATTCAGACCTGAACATCTGGAAAGTGTTCACTGATAATAAAAAAAGCTGTGTCGTCACAATTTCCACCAGAGAGTCGAGAGAGTCGTGAGCTGACAGCAGCAGGAAGAGGAAGTGTGTGTATATCCAGTAATTAAAAAAAACAAGCTATTCACACACACACTCATAACTTCTAATAATTAATAAGATTATCATGTGACTTACAGATTCTGCAGGTGACACAACGCAGGCCGACTCCATCCGTCACATCTGTCCATCAGCAGCCACGCAGCTCCAATCCTTTCAATGAAAAATGTCATATTAATACCTATGAAGCATATAATCTCAAATATGAACAGCTGATTTAACCGTTTAACCACTAAATGGCTCAAGTTTAGGTTTTGGCAGATTAACCGATTAACCGATTAACCCTCCTGTTGTCCTCGAGTCAAGGAAGGAAGGGAGGAAGAAGGAAGGATGGAACGGAGGTAGAAGGAAGGAAGGAAGGATGGAACGGAGGTAGAAGGAAGGAAAGAAGGATGGAACAGAGGAAGAAGGAAATAAAAGAGGGCGGCAGGAAGGGAGGGAGGAAAGGAAGAAAGGAGGAAGGTAGGAGGGAGGGAGGAAAGTAGGAAGGAGGGAGGGAGGGAGAAAGAAGGAAGGAAGGGAGGAAGAAGGAAGGAAAGGAGGGAGGAAGAAGGAAGGAAAGGAGGGAGGAAGAAGGAAGGACAGGAGGAAGGAAGGGAGGAAGAAGGAAGGAAGGAAGGAAGGAAGGAACGAACGAAGGAACGAAGGAACGAAGGTTGAGAGGGAAGAAGGAAGGGAGGAAGGAAGGATGGAACGGAGGTAGAAGGAAGGAAAGGAGGGCAGGAGGAAGGGAGGGAGGAAAGAAAGAAAGGAGGAAGGTAGGAGGGAGGGAGAAAGAAGGAAGGAAGGGAGGAAGAAGGAAGGACAGGAGGAAGGAACGAACGAACGAAGGATGAGAAGGAAGGAACGAAGGATGAGAGGGAAGAAGGAAGGGAGGAAGGAAGGATGGAACGGAGGTAGAAGGAAGGAAAGGAGGGCAGGAGGAAGGAAGGGAGGAAAGAAAGAAAGGAGGAAGGTAGGAGGGAGGGAGAAAGAAGGAAGGAAGGGAGGAAGAAGGAAGGAAGGGAGGAAGAAGGAAGGAAAGGAGGGAGGAAGAAGGAAGGAAAGGAGGGAGGAAGGAAGGGAGGACAGGAGGAAGGAAGGAACGAAGGAACGAAGGATGAGAGGGAAGAAGGAAGGGAGGAAGGAAGGATGGAACGGAGGAAGAAGGAAGGAAAGGAGGGCAGGAGGAAGGGAGGGAGGAAGGAAGGGAGGAAAGAAAGAAAGGAGGAAGGTAGGAGGGAGGGAGAAAGAAGGAAGGAAGGGAGAAAGAAGGAAGGAAGGGAGGAAGAAGGAAGGAAAGGAGGGAGGAAGAAGGAAGGACAGGAGGAAGGAAGGAACGAACGAAGGATGAGAAGGAAGGAACGAAGGATGAGAGGGAAGAAGGAAGGGAGGAAGGAAGGATGGAAGGGAGGTAGAAGGAAGGAAAGGAGGGCAGGAGGAAGGGAGGGAGGAAGGAAGGGAGGAAAGAAAGAAAGGAGGAAGGTAGGAGGGAAGGAGGAAAGAAGGAAGGAGGGAGGGAGGGAATAAGGAAGGAAGGAAGGGAGGAAGAAGGAAGGAAAGGAGGGAGGAAGAAGGAAGGAAAGGAGGGAGGAAGAAGGAAGGAAAGGAGGAAGGAAGGGAGGAAAGAAGGAAGGAACGAACGAACGAAGGATGAGAAGGAAGGAACAAAGGATGAGAGGGAAGAAGGAAGGGAGGAAGGAAGGATGGAACGGAGGTAGAAGGAAGGAAAGGAGGGCAGGAGGAAGGGAGGGAGGAAGGAAGGGAGGAAAGAAAGAAAGAAAGGAGGAAGGTAGGAGGGAGGGAGAAAGAAGGAAGGAAGGGAGAAAGAAGGAAGGAAGGGAGGAAGAAGGAAGGAAAGGAGGGAGGAAGAAGGAAGGACAGGAGGAATGAAGGGAGGAAGGAAGGAAGGAACGAAGGAACGAAGGATGAGAGGGAAGAAGGAAGGGAGGAAGGAAGGATGGAAGGGAGGTAGAAGGAAGGAAAGGAGGGCAGGAGGAAGGGAGGGAGGAAGGAAGGGAGGAAAGAAAGAAAGGAGGAAGGTAGGAGGGAGGGAGAAAGAAGGAAGGAAGGGAGAAAGAAGGAAGGAAGGGAGAAAGAAGGGAGGAAGGGAGGAAGAAGGAAGGAAAGGAGGGAGGAAGAAGGAAGGAAAGGAGGGAGGAAGAAGGAAGGACAGGAGGAAGGAAGGGAGGAAAGAAGGAAGGAACGAAGGAACGAAGGATGAGAGGGAAGAAGGAAGGGAGGAAGGAAGGATGGAACGGAGGTAGAAGGAAGGAAAGGAAGGCAGGAGGAAGGGAGGGAGGAAGGAAGGGAGGAAAGAAAGAAAAGAGGAAGGTAGGAGAGAGGGAGGAAAGAAGGAAGGAGGGAGGGAGGGAAGAAGGAAGGAAGGAAGGGAGGGAAGAAGGAAGGATAAGTAAGGTAGGAAGGAAGGATTTGCGCTTTAGGGAACCTTGGTAGAGAATTTGTCATCATTTTTAGCCGATTAATCAAAAAAAACATCATAAGTTGCAGCCGTGGAAACAGATTTTTACACGTCTCCTTCTTCTCTAGATTTTAATCACGGAGCTCGGACTTTAAACCCTCATCCAAAAAAAAAAAAAAACACCAGAGGACGAGCTCCTGATAGCAGAAGATGGAGCGTCGGTATCGGAGCAAGGTGGTAATCAGGCGAGGCGATCTGTGTCTCACTGAGCGATCGATACAAAGGATTACAGCGAGTTCACGGTTATCAGGTCAGAGCGATCCATCACGACTCGATAGGAGGCGCGGCCGCGGACACTTAATAAGAAGCGGAAGGTACCTCGTGACTTTTTAGGAGAAGGTCGAGGGGAAGTTTGTTGGGTGAAATGAGGCGAAGCAGCAGGTCGACGACTCAGCAGTAAAACGCTGCTAAAGAGCTGGATTTAATTAAAATGGGATGGAGGAAGGAAGGAAGGAAGGAAGGATGGATGGAGGGAGGGAGGGAGTGAGGAAGGAAGGAAGGAAGGCAGGAAGGAATGAAGGAAAGGAGGGAGGAAGGAAGGAAAGGAGGGAGGAATGAAGGAAAGGAGGAAGGAAGGAAGGAAGGAAGGAAAGAAGGTCGATGCTGGATTTAATTAATATGGGATGAAATTTAACCCTCCTGTTGTCCTCGAGTCAAGGACGGAAGGAAGGATGGAAGGGAGGAAGAAGGAAGGAAAGGAGGGAGGAAAGGAGTAAGGAGGGAGGGAGGAAGGACAGGAGGAAAGGAGGAAGCAAGGAAGGAAGGAAGGGAGGGAGGGAGGGAGAAGGAAGGAAGGGAGAAAGAAGGAAGAAGGAAAGGAGGAGGAGGGAGGGAGGAAGGAAGGAAGGATGGACGGAAGGAAAGAAAGGAGTAAGGAAGGTACAGAGGAAGGAAGGTATAGAGGAAGGAAGGAAGGACGGAAGGACGGAAAGAAGGGACGGAAAGAAGGAAGGAAGGAAGGTACGGAGCAAGGAAGGAAGGTACGGAGCAAGGAAGGTAGGAAGGAAGGAAGGAAGAAGGAACTCTTCTACTCCCTTTAAAAAGTTGTAGATTAATCTTTCTTTTCATCTTTTTCTTCTCTTCATTTCTCCCTCTTTCTCTCCTCCTTCCTTCCCTTTTTCAGGTTCCTCTCTACCTCATCATACACCCTTGCCCTTTTCTTCTCCTTCCAATTCCTTCTATCTATCCTTTTTTTTCATTTAATATTCTTTTCCTGTCCTTCTTTTAATTAAATCTCCTCTCCTTTTAACCACACACTTCTCTTCTCCATCACTTTTACCTCCTCTTCATCCATCTCCATCTTTTCCTCCACCTGTTTTTATTCTCTCTCTCTCTCTCTTCAATTCTGTCTCTCTCTTTCTCTCTTCACCTCTCTCTCTCTCTCTCTCCACCCATCTCTCTCTTCACCTCCCTCTCTCTCTCTCTACCTCTCTCTCTTCACCTCTCCCTCCACCCCTCTCTCTCTCTTCAACTCTCTCTCCCTCTCTCTCTCTCTCTCTCTCTCTCTCTCTCCTTACCTCTTACCTCTCTCTCTCTCTCTCTGCCTCTCTTCATCTCTCTCTCTCTACATCTCTCCCTCTCTCTCTCTCTCTTGCTTCACCTCTCGCTCTCTCTCTCTCTCTCTCTTCACCTCTCTCTCTCTTTATATATATCTCTCTCTCTCTCTCTTTATCTCTCTCCCTCTCTCTCTCTCTCTCTCCCTCTCCTTACCTCTTACCCCTCTCTCTCTCTCTCTCGCTTCACCTATCTCTCTCTCTTCACCTCTCTCTCTCTCTTTCTCTCGCTCTCTCTCTCTCTCTCTTTCTACCTCTCTCTTCACCTCTCTCTACCTCTCTCTCTCTCCCTTACCTCTTTCTCTCTCTCTCTCTCCTTCTCTTCCTCGCTTGACTGAACAGAGAGAGCTCCATCATCATCATCTTCTCAGAGGAGGCCCGGCCCAATATTTCTGTTATAAAAAGGCAATAAATCATTTCAGCTCTCATCTATTGTTATTGATGAATGACCAATTATTTGTCATCTAATATGCTGAAAAACGATGACCCGGGGAGACGGATCAACTTCTTTGTTTTTTTTGCCCCCCCCCCCCCTTCCCCCTTCCTCCCTTTCCCTGCGCTGCCTGATGTGACACAGGACAGCAGTGATGGATTGTATCCTTAAACTGTTATTACATGTATAATGTGGCGCTCAAATCCGACATCTCACTTAGTCTGCACTCCCTTCCCTCCTCCCCTCCTCCCCTCCTCCTTTAAACAAATAGATATATCAGCTACGTTATGCAGCATAATCATCATATTCTGCAGGAATCAGAGTTTTTTAAAGAAGATTAATTGAGGTTAGATACTGTCTGGTTGTTTTAGTGTTAATTGCTTTGATATCGTGATATGACACAAGTCTTTTATTTTATTGGTTTTCCCCCCACTTTGTCATTATATCCAAATTACTAGGGGTGGGAATCACCAGAAGCTCCACAATACAATAATATCAAGATACAATATTATAATATATTGCAATACGCTGCGATATATTGCAATCCATTACCTTTTTTTTACCTGCAAATTATGTCAATTTTCATTTGCAGTTCCTATAATAAAAGATCGATACTTAGCGTCTGTGTATCAATACAATATTGCCATGCAAAATATTGTGAATAATTATAATAATAAATATTTAGTAAAGGCAGCAACAGTCATAAAATCAACTTAATGATGTTTAAGCTGCTTGTAGGTGAGTTTTAATGCTGCAAAGATCATGTAAGTTTGTTCCATGTCACATTATGAGAGACTCCTCTAATAAAACCTTTGGTTAAAATCTGTGTAAGACTGTATAATATTAGTTAGAGGCTGTCTGATTGTGTGATGAATAAAAATTCAGCAAAATCAGACAAACTGATTGTTTGTTTTCTGTATGCATTGACGAGAATTAGAGTATTTTATATAAATTTCATTCAACATGTCATGAAATATCACATTATTGTCTCCAAAAGTTCCCAATTAGTCATCACAGAGAGGTCTACGACACAATTTTGAATAGACGACCTACACATTTTCTACTAATTTCTCTCACTATTGTCAGAAAATGACATTAAACTTATTAGAAATATGCAAAATGACGACACCAATAATTAGTATTTCAGCAGTGTGCAGAAGTTCTTCTCATTAACACTTGACTGCAGACATTTCCTTGTAGTTAACTTCACAATTCAATCTTTTTTAGTGCTTATGATCATTTAATTTTTTTCCATAAATGTATTTAGCCTTAATTTGTATAAAAAGACCAGTTTTCATTATTAAATATTAGTTACCTGTTGACGGTTCTGCTATGGAGTGAACTGGAGCGAAGTCTCAACACATCAGATCTCACTGTCACCCCAATATAACTGCAAAAAGAAAAAGAAAAGAGAGATGGATAGAGAGATCAACTTCCATATAAAACGCTCTATCAATTCTTCTACACAGCCCATCAATCACTGGCCTGGTCATGTGTGTTAGCCTTTATATAGATATCCAACCAATGGAAAATACAATGACAACACTGTAGAATATTTAGTATAAGTCAATTAGGTCATTCAACACTATTAATAACATGAGTAGCAATTAAAGAAAGCTATGGTGAATAGCAGAATTTATATTTATATTTATAATAATACAGTGTCGGACTTGAATTGGTTGGTTTATCTAGTCATTTTAAACTAACGTGTAAAAAACACTAATGCCAGCCTCAGCTTTAAATATTTAAGCATTTAAATTAGCATTATATCCATTAAATTTAACTATAAAACAATTCATATTAGCTTCAAGTACAAAAACACAACCTACATGTTAGTATCTTTACATTAATATTGATAGTTTTTACTTAACTAACCGGTCTGAATCTGTTACCGAAGTACGTCACTGTATAATGTAGCCAGCGCGCGCATTTGACGCACTTCCATGATTCACCAGTGAGAGGCAGCAACATGGCGCAAGACAGCTAGCTTGCCTGCCGGAAACGAAGAAGAAGAAGAAGAAGAAGAAGTGTGTGGGGGGGAGAGAAGAAGATGGCGACGACGACGACAGCTCTGGCAAAAAAAATGATAAAAATAATACTTTTAATCAACACATCTTTAACCCTCTGTTAATGCCACGCTTGTCAGCTAATAAACGTTAACCCTGCTAGTCTGCTAATAAACGTTAGCCCCTGCTAGCCGGCTCATAAACGTTAAGCCAGTTTCCCGGCAAAAAACCGTTAGCCCCGCCCCCAGTCCGCCGACGTAATCGGTTCTTGCTTTAGCTTTTATACAGTCTATGCTTTTATTTAGACCAGCAAAGAGTTGGCGCCCTTTCTGAGGCTCGGGCCTGGAGTTTTGGAGGAGGAAAAGCAAAGAATAGGTGCTTAGTCAGGTTCTGGCTGGTTGGAAAATGGGTAATAGTGATATAACTTAATATATGTATTACCTATCTTCCGGAGCGTTGACGTCATTAAACCATAAACGTATGAATGAAACGTACCTGAGACAGGAGCTCCTGGTGTGATGTGAGCATGCGCAGAACACTGCATTCTAATTGGTAATTAGCACACACCCAAAAAGCACCTGGGTTGTTTTTTTTAATGTAAAGCTTTATTGTAACAAGTTGAACACAGTTAATATTATGACAGGGGGACTAAGAATGAGATGCAATGGAAAATAAACAGCTAATTATAAAATATTAACAGTAATTGTTATTTGTTTGCAGGAGGCATTTACTTAAATCTCAGTTCTCAGGGATTTAAGAAGCAGTATCAACTTATTTCCAACCCTCATTTAAGGTAAGTAATGATTATTATTATTTCTATAGTGCCTTTTAAAATCAGAGTTACAGGGTCACTTTCACCAAATATCAATACCATAAAGTATAGGTGCAGTTTCAGCATGCAGACATAGAAATAACATTCAAGCAAAGGTATTAAAAAAATACAATAAAAACTTGCAATAACATTACTCTGATACATCGTGTTGATAAGAAAGTGCAGGTTAATTGATTAAAGGTATCATTTAAGTTAATATTCATATTTTTTTTCTTAAATAAAGAAATATCTAACTATTTACTGGCAATATTTGAGTGTTTTAAGATTATCTTTCACTATACAGCTGATTTGAAAACATCACGTGTACAAAAGTGATATTTGTGCAACCTTAAATGAATTGGAACTCATTGCTGAAGATTTGAGTGAACCTTACTGGTGCTTTTTGATGCTTAACATATTGTAACAAACACAAATTGCACCCTAAATCTCTAATATCTCAGTCTTCACTCAAGTTTTAAGCATCATTTTCACCCACAATCAACTTCTAAGTAATATGTAATTTGACCAGAAGGTGTCAGTATTTCATCACACAGGTTATCCTTTCCGGTTTGGCTTATGCAATATCATGAAATACACTGGCTGCAATATTATTAAAATGATTAAAAAATGAGCTCTTGCTGCTATTTTGACAATTATTACATTGTTTTTTGTTCTTTATTATCACTAAATGTCAGAGTGCACGTGTTTAAAAAGTAATATAGATTTATTTTAAGCATGTGTGGTTGTGTTGGTGTAGTTACATTCAGCCAGCAGATGGCAGTGTTTGACTAAATACTGTGTCACCAAAAACTACAGTATGCTTCGTGTCAAGGCTCTTTAGCTTTTGTGTTTGTGTTTTTGTGTTTGTGAAAGCAGCATTTAAGTAAAGTTTGAAATAGTTCATTCAACACACTGCATGTTTTCATCATATCAAGGTCTCACAGGCTCTTCAAGTGTTTACATAAGCAGAGGAAGGGAAGATATCTGAACAGTTTCCCTCCAAATTGAATAATCTACCATTGATTTATGTTAGTATTCAGACTTCAAACCTTTATTTATTTTTTTATCGATAAAAAGAGCGGAAAAGTCTGCCAGCAAGTAGAGTGAAATAATCTTATCCTCTTGTTCCCTGAGCAGTTTTACTTGGTCAGGGTTTTTCTACAAATGAATGTAGAAATGGATTTTTTTTTTCCTCCTTTTTTCTTTTCATGAAACCACACAAACTAAAGCCAACAAAATGAGACACTGCTGGTAGATTTTCTCACTTATAATGAGGAAAATTTGGGTTTTAGTAACAGATATAATGATTATATTAATGCAGAAATTAAGCGTGAAGAGTTTAAATTGAAAGAAAACATCAGTGTGAAGTGAAATGAACTTAATCTTAGACGTGCTTGCTTCTTTTTGAGTGGTCAGCATCGAGTTTAAACAAGATAAATTGAGGATGTAACATGTAAAAAAGATGAAGATTTCTGCTTTGACACATGCTCATAAATGATACAAATGATGTAGTTGCAGGAATTGCAGTTTTATTCCTACTGTTGCTTTAGATAAGAGCCTCATTACACTCGTAGATGTAAATGCAGTCGAACAGTGCAGTGCTCTTATTCTCAGAAGTGTTATAAAAAAAAAGTGGCTCAGTCCCATTTCATTTGTTAAAGGGCTACTTAAGAATGAAAGATGCCCCCCCTCATCTCCCCCTCCTCTCTTTTTTTGTTTTTTTTTTTTGCTTCCAAGGACGTATGAGCTCATGCTGCCTGGCCGGCTGCCTGGACGAGGAGGAAGAAGAGGAGGAGGAGGAGGAGGAGGATGCATTCATCAGGTACATTACATCACCACGAGCCAATCCCGTGCTCTCTCTGACTGTCACAGCAGCGTCTGTCGCAGAGTTTAGCACGAGTGTGGGAATTGGCTCAGGCTGGATCTTACCTCGAGGAGGGGGGGAAACAAAAATGGGGGGGTTGGGGGGCAAACAGGGGTCAAGGGGGTCGAACCCTCGGCTGTGATCGGCCTAACAAGGAACATTTTGAGTGATAAATGTAGTTATAAGGCTTCTTTATAGAGTGCTTTTCTTATTATAAGGCAGCAGCAGGTAGTTTTCAGAAGAAACTCAAGACTCTGATGCCACTTAAGACTGAAAATCTCCAGCTACCATACAATTTTTCTTTTTTTTTTTTTTTTAAAAGCCACTTTCTGCCTCAGGTATTCATCGGCCATTTCAATAAAGGTGCATTTGTTGCCTCTAGTGTTCGAATTCTCTGCTCTCTTCAAGGTTTTATAATTTCACAAACGATTTGTATGAAGCTCTCTACATACTTTTCTGTGGCTCTCAAATAGTCACAGTTGCTCTCTTTCTCTTTCACACTTACTTTTTTTTTTTTCACATATGCTATGCCGAAAAGTCAGGTTTAATTTTTTCTCATTCTTTACTTGAAATGGAGACTTCTGAAATACATTTTGTACATTTTCCAGCCCGAATCTGATATGAAATACGTGAATGAACAAAGGGAATAACCTGTGGAGCAGCTTTAGTAACAAAAGAAGGAAGTACAGGTCACAAATAACTTGCGGGCAGCATTTTTACACACATTTTTAACATACGGGTCAGTTATGTGTTTGTGTCTTTGTGGTTTAGTTTAAATTCAAAGGGGTTGAAATATGAAAATAAACGTATGAATAACTTGCAAACATTCCTTTTTTTGTGGATCCAGCATCAAATTTCTGCTTTTAATCCATTTAGAGAGAATATATTAGAGGATTATGGTAAAAATGTCTAAGTGGTGTAACCATAAAAACTTTAAACTTGCTTTAAAAACAGTAAATTCTCAATAAAACAGCACATCAACTAGTTTGGCATGATCTTACATTATAACTTTTATATTAAATAAAGCTAATGGAATAATATTGTTCTAAATATTATATTTAATCTGGAGAATCATTATCATTATTTTGGAGGGAGGAAAGAAGGGAGGGAGTAAAGAGGGAGAGAGGAAGGTCAGGGGAGGAAAGAAAGAGAGGGAGGGAGGGAGGAAGGAGGAAGGAAGGAAGGAAGAAAAGGAAAGAAGGAAGGTAGGAGGGAGGGAGGGAGGGAGAGAGGAAGGAAGAAAGGGTGATGGAGGAAGGAAAGAAGGGAAGGAAGAAGGATGGAAGGGAGGAAAGGAGGGAAGAAGGAAGGAAGGGAGGAAGGAAGGAAGGAAAGAACGAAGGGAGGAAGGTAGGAGGGAGGGAGGGAGACAGGGAGAGAGGGAGAAAGGAAAAGAGGAAGGAAGGACAGAGGAAAGGAGGAAGGTCGAGGGAGGAAAGAAAGAGAGAGGGAGGGAGGGAGGAAGGAAGGAATAAAGGGGGATGGAGGAAGGAAGGAAAGAAGGAACAGTCAGGGTCAATTTGACCCGAAAGGACGACACAAAAGTTAAGACATTACTTTATTGAGCCTTCAACTCATCATTTTCATTATTAATTAATCTGCCAAGTATGTTATCGATTAATTGATTAGTTGTTTGGTCAGAAAGGATGAATTCCCAGAACTCATGTAAAAAGCCTTCAATACTCATCTATAAAGTATCATCTACTGTATTGATTCACCCAAAAGTGGTTCCTTCTTCTCTTTAAGGTAGCATAAAGAGGAATCAGTGGGGTGGGGGAGAGGGGGCTGATGGGAAATGTAGTCCTGATTCATAGCAACAGTGGCACTGGTGACAATATCTAAAAATATTACTCAACTCTGGAGATCGTTGGTGCTTCGGGGACGTTGTTTGTACACAAGCTGTCAGCCTCGTTCTGCTTCAATCGCTATGTGTGTGTGTGTGTGTGTGTGTGTGTGTGTGTGTGTGTGTGTGTGTGTGTGTGTGTGTGTGTGTGTGTGTGTGTGTGTGTGGTGTGTGTGTGTGTGTGTGTGTGTGTGTGTGTGTGTGTGTGTGTGTACCATTCATCCCATGAAAACTGAACTGATGGAAACAGAGATAGATAGATAGATGGATAGATGGATAGATGGATAGATGGATGGATAGATAGATAGACAGATAGATAGATAGATAGATAGATAGATATATAGATAGATAGATAGTCCTTCTTCCATGTATCTGGAGGCAGCAGCAGGATGACCTTTGACCTCCTTTCACCCACATGTTCGGGAACTGTCATCGAAGCCAGCTGCGGCACAAACAAACATCGGCCATGTTGTGTCCTCGTTTCACTTTTCCTTCTCTGTGGATAGAAGGTGAACCGGGCATCGCTCATGTGCAGCACACACACACACACACACACACACACACACACACACACACACACACATATGCACATGCACACACACACACACTAGCGCTGATATGATTAGCATCACTCGCCCTTTAAGAAAGTACATTGTGTACACGAGATACAGAGAGAGAGAGAGAGAGAGAGAGAGAGAGAGGCTGGGATTAGAGAGTCAACCAAATTACATTGTGTGTGTGTGTGTATATGTGTGTGTATATGTGTGTGGTGCTTAAAGTGAACATGCAGATACATCGATAGCAGCTGCAAAACATCTGCATCAACCCCCCCACCCCCTCCCACCCCCCCCTCCCCAGGAACTTCAATGTAACGATGCCAAAAGGGGAAGTTGTAAGAATCGCGGAAAAAACATCAAGGTTACATGCAGATCCAGGCAGTAAACAAAGTCGATAGCAGGGGAGGGGGGGGGGTTGGGGGGGGGGGGGTTAGAGAATATAATAATAAATAAAAAGGAACAAGGATAAACTGCATCCTCGGGTCAATACTGACGAGAGTTTACAGTCCAGTCGAGCAACCAGGATTAAGATTTCAGATGATATATTTCTTTGTGAGACTTTGTGTTAAATTGATTAAAAACCTCCGTTAGCTATTTATTTTAAATTTCTTTCAGTTTTTATTCGAGTGTGCCTTGAACTAGTCTGACTTTCCTCTTTCCCTTTCACACCATTATGTATACACACACAAAGCACTGACTTATAAATGTAAAAACAATAAATGAGCTTCTTCTTCTGTTTACAGTCATTTTCTTTGCAGCAGTAGCTCGAAGTGTGTTTTAAATAAGAAAAAACATGTAAAATGGAGCTTCTGCATTAGGTTAAAATTGTCCTGTTGTCCTCAGGTCAAGGAAGGACAGGAGGAAGGAAAGACAGGAGGAAGGAAGGAAGGAAGGAAGGAAGGAAGGAAGGAAGGAAGGAAAGAACGAACAAACGAACGAAGGGAGTAAGGAGGAAAGGAGGATGGAAGGAAGGAAGGGAGTAAGGAGGGAGGGAGGGAGGAAAGAAGGAAGGGAGTAAGGAGGAAGGAAGGAAGGAGGGAAAGGAGGAAGGAAGGGAGTAAGGAAAGAAGGAAGGAAGGATGGAAGGAAAGGAGGGAGGGAGGGAGAGTGGAAGGATGGAAGGAAAGGAGAAAGGAGGGTGGGAGGAAAGAAGGAAGGGAGGAAGGAAGGAAGGAAGTAAGGAGGAAGGAAGGGAGGAAAGGGATGAAGGAAGGAAAGAAGGAAAGGAGTAAGGAGGGAGGGAGGTAGAAAAAGAGGAGGGCAAGGAAGGATCAATGGATGGAAGGAAGTGAGGCAAGAAATATGGAAGGAGGAGGGAGCAAAGAAAGCGGGAAGGAGGGGAAGAACAAAGGAAAAATTAAAGAAAGAGGGAAGAAGGAAGGAAGGAAGGAACAGTCAAAAGAGAGATGGGGTCAATTTGACCCGGGAAGACGACAGGAGGGTTAACGGAAACATTTTTCTACGTAAGACACATTTCAGAAGACGGAGAAAATCTGTCAAGTCACAACGAGGTAAAAACAGAATACCATTAAATGTCATAATAAATGTCAAAAATCTCATTACAGTACTTTTACCTCCGAGAGAAGCCGAGTGTCTTCAAAGGTGTCTTCACAAGTCCGACCTGTGAAAGTACAGCTAAGGTCATGGGACTAATGAGGAGAGAAGGAGGGGAGGAAGGAAGGGAGGAAGGAAGGAATAGAATACAGTTAAGGTCATGAGACTAAAGTATTGTTTTCTGACATTTTGGATGTTTCATTGACCTAAAAGACAAATGTTTGCTCTCTCGCTGCACAAAAATGGTGTGAAATTAGACATGGTGGCTTTTGAAGGCCTTTGAGCCTCTTGTTTAACCCACCTGTTGTCCTCAGGTCAAGGAAGGACAGGAAGAAGGATGGAAGGAAGGGACGAAGGAAGGAAGGAAGGAAGGAAGGGAGTAAGGAGGGAGGGATGAAAGGAGGATGGAAGGAATGAAGGGAGTAAGGAGGGAGGGAGGAAAGGAGGATGGAAGGAATGAAGGGAGTAAGGAGGGAGGGAGGAAAGGAGGATGGAAGGAAAGACAGGGGGAAGAAAGGAAGGAACGAAGGGAGTAAGGAGGGAGGGAGGAAAGGAGGATGGAAGGAAGGCTGGAAGGAAGGAAGGATGGATGGAAGGAAAGGAGAAAGGAGGGTGGGAGTAAGGAAAGAAGGAAGGAACGATGGATGGAAGTAAAGGTGGGAGGGAGGAAGGAAGGAAGGAATGACAGGAGGGAGCAAAGAAGGGAGGAAGGGAGGAAAAGAAGAAGGAAGTAAGGAGAGAAGGAAAGGAAGGAAGGAAGGAAGGAAGAAAGGGAGTAAGGAGGGAGGGACTAACAGAGGAAGGAAGTAAGGAGAGAAGGAAGGAAGGAATAGAATAGAGCTAAGGTCATGAGACTAATGTATTGTTTTCTGACATTTCCTGCAAGAACTGACACAATAAACTTAGTACACAGTAAAATATCACCTTAAAGAAAAACATGCAGGATTTTATTGTGCAGAAGAAGAAGAAGAAGAAGAAGAAGAAGAAGAAGAAGAAGACAAGAAGCAGAGCAGACATGCATTCGTGTAAAAAGTCACATATTATTAAATGAAATAATGAAAATCACTGCTGAGCCTTTTGGAGGTGCTGCAGGCCTAAATCAATGAAGCATCTGTGATGGGAGGAGTCTAATCAAATAACCCGATGACTTAACATGCCCCCCCCCTCACCCCCCACCCCGTTGCCCCCCTCCCTCCCACCTACCTACCCTCTAACACCCGAGCCAGGTCTCTACATAGATGATCACTGTGGTTTAATAGCATGAAGCGATAGTTAGATCAGATACCGTTGTTGGCAGGAGCTTCCTCTCTCTCTCTCTCTCTCTCTCTCTCTCTCTCTCTCTCTCTTCTCTCTCTCTCTCTCTCTCTCTCTCTCTCTCTCTCTCTCTCTCTCTCTCTCTCGGCGTTATCAAGCAGCGTGTTTGGAGCAGCGATGACAGCGCTGGCACAAACAGGGAGTGCTGGAAGCTGGCCGCCAGACCAGCTGTGTTGAGAGTGTGTGTGTGTGTGTGTGTGTGTGTGTGTGTGTGTTGGTGTGTGGCGCCTGTCTGGCTTTTGGCTGAAGCTCAGGTTGAAGCCTGTTTGAATCAGGGAAATATAAGTGCAGATGCCAAATGTGGACATGTATATATCCATTTTTAGAGGGATAAAACATTAGTGTATCTAAAAAGCTGCAACATGCATTTATTTATTATATTTATTTATTATACGAATATATCTAATAATTATATTGAACTCTACATTTTTTAATCTGAGTGAAAGCCTTTCTGTCGTCCTCCCCGGGTCAAATTGACTCTGTCTGTTTTGACTGTTCCTTTCCTTTCCTTCCTCCCTTCCTTTTGTCCTTCTTTCCTTTCTTCCTTCTTTCCTTTACTTCCTCCCTTCCTTCTGTCCTTCTTTCCTTTGCCCCTTCCTTCCTTCCTTCCCCCTTTCCTTCTTTCTTTTTTCCTCCCTTCCTTCCTTCTTTCCTTTCATTCCTCCTTTCCTTCTGTCCTTCTTTCCTCCCTCCCTCCTCCTTCCTCCCCTTCCTTCCTCCCTCCTTTCCTTCCTTCCTTCCTTCCTTCCTTCTTTCCTTCCTTCCTTCTTTTATTCCTTCCTTCCTCCTTCCTACCTTCCCTCCTTTCTTTCTTTCTTCCTCCCTTCCCTCCTCCCTCCTTTCCTCCCTTCTTCCTCCCTTCCTTCCTCCTTCTCTCCTTCCTTCTTTCCTTCCTCCCTCCTTTCCTCCCCTTTTCCTCCCTTCCTTCCTCCTTTCCTTCCTTCTTCCTCCCTTCCTTCTTCCTCCCTTCCTCCCTTCCTTCCTTGACTCGAGGACAACAGGAGGGTTAAATTTGGCTTTTTTTCGTTGGTGTTCAGATGTTCGAAGGTTGCGTCGTGTTGCGCCGAATGTTCAGAAACACATGATTGATGACAAGCCCCTCGACATGACTTGACTGGCTGCTGACAGGGAGGCAAGCAGAGGGGAACAAAGGGCGGTGGTGAAAAGCAGTTCGTAGAATATGACGTATGACATCGCCACGACAATCGAATGTGTTGTTGAGGGGTGACACACTCAAAGGGAGGGGAGAGAAGACGGCTGTCATCGAGAGAGAGAGAGAGAGAGAGGGGGGGGGGGGGATGGGGGGGGTGTAAATATGAGATTAAGAGTGCAGGTTGATTTTCTGGCCAATGATGCCATGAAGTGGGTGTAAATGTTGCATTGTTTGTTGAATGCAATCTGATGATCCTTCCTTCCTTCCTTCTTTCCTTCTTTCCTTCTTTCCTTCCTTTCTTCCTTCCCTCCCTCCTTCTTTCCTTCCTTTCTTCCTTCCTTCCCTCCCATCCTCCTTTCCTTCCTTCTTCCTCCCTCCCCCCTCCTTTCCTTCCTTCTTCCTCCCTTCCTTCTTCCTCCCTTCCACCCTTCCTCCCTTCCTTCCTTGACTCGAGGACAACAGGAGGGTTAATGTCCAACCTATGAAACTAGAGCATTGACAGGAGGGGACTTTTCCAAAAAACTTGTTTACACTGGTTAAAACTTTTGCAACCTGAAAGATTGAAATGGAAAAGTAGAATCAAAATCAAAAAAGAGTGGGTCCTGTTTTACAAAACCTTTAATGATTTAATTCCCCTATCTTAAACAGTATTAGATAATTGTGGATACTCAAACCCCTAACAACGAAACCACCTCATCTCTTAATCTAAATTTATCTTGAACATCAAACCAAATGTCATCGCTTTCCCACTTTTCCAAGGTCTAAAAAACTCCAAATCGGACCTCACAAGGATAGAAGTATCATAGCACACACACACACACACACAGTTGCACCTTTCCCCTGCTGAAGTGTTTTTGAGCTCAGGCCAAAGGAAAGGAATCCCACAGCTATATTTGTGACCAACACACACGCAGGACAGCCAACAGAGAGCGTGTGTAAACAGACTGAGGTGTGTGTGTGTGTGTGTGTGTGTGTGTGTGTGTGTGTGTGTGTGTGTGTGTGTCTGTGTGTGTGTGTGTGTGTGTGTGTGTGTGTGTGTGTGTGTGTGTGTGTGTGTGTGTGTGTGTGTGTGTGTGTCCGTGTCCGTGTCCGTGTCCGTCCTCTCATCTCATTTCAACTGTCACACCGTATTACTGTACCGCCGCGGTGACCTTTGACCTCCCTGATGAGATTCTTGGTGACAGCGTTTACATGAACTTGAAAGTAAACTCCTTTTTTAAAGAGGACAGAGCACGCTTGTGGTGATTTATTTATTTATTTGTTTGTTGGATGTCACAACATTGTCAAAAATTCCTAAACTTGAGGTTAACGTGGGAACAATGTTGTTGCCTGCTAGTCAAAACCCAGGGCAGTTGTCTTCGAGTCAAGGAAGGAAGGAAGGGAGGGAGGAAGGAAGGAAGAAGGATGGAAAGGAGGGAGGGAGGAAGGAAGGAAGAAGGATGGAAAGGAGGGAGGGAGGAAGGAAGGAAGAAGGATGGAAAGGAAAGGAAAGGAAAGGAAAGGAGGAAGGAAGAAGGAAGGACAGGAGGGAAGAAGGATGGAAAGGAGGGAGAAAGGGAGGAAAGGAAAGGAGGAAGGAAGAAAGAAGGGAGGAAGGAAGGAGGGAAGGAAGAAGGGAGGAAGGTAGGAAAGAAGGACAGAGGAAAGAAAGAGAGAAGGAGGGAGGGAGGAAAGAAGGAAGGGAGGAAGGAAGGAAGGAGGGAAGGAAGAAGGGAGGAAAGGAAAGGAAAGAAAGAGAGAAGCAGAGAGGGAGGAAAGAAGGAAGGGAGGAAAGGAAGGAAAGGAGGGCGGAAGGAAGGAGGGAAGGAAGGAAGGAAGAAGGGAGGGAGGGAGAAG
>NC_070601.1:3467919-3510654 GCF_027409825.1 Scomber japonicus
GAAAGAGAAAAGGAGGTAGGGAAGAAGGAAGGAAGGAAGGAAGGAAGGACGGAAGGAAGGAAGAAGGGAGGAGGGAGCAATGAAGGAAAATTGGGAGAAAGCACAGACAGAAGGAAGGGAGGAGAGTAGGAGGAAGTTAGAAAGGAAAAGAGGAAGGGAGGAAGGAAGGAAAGAAGGACAGAGGAAAGAAGGAAGGTAATGGGGAGGAAAGAAAGAGAAAAGGAGGTAGGGAAGAAGGAAGGAAGGAAGGAAGGGAGGGAGGAAGAAGGAAGGAAAGGAGGGAAGAAGGGAGGAAGAAGGAATGAAGGGAGGGAGGAATGAAGGAAAGTTGGGAGAAATGACAGAAGGAAGGAAGGAAGAAAGGAAGGAAGGAAGGAAAAGAGGGAAGAAGGGAGGAAAAAGGAATGAAGGGAGGGAGGAATGAAGGAAAGTTGGGAGAAATGACAGAAGGAAGGAAGGAAGGAAGGAAGGAAGAAAGGAAGGAAGGAACGAAGGAAGGAAGGAAAATAGGAGGGAGGGAGAAAGAAAGAAAAAGAGGAAGGGAGAAAGAAAAAGAAGAAGGGAGGAAGGAAGCTGCTGTTGCTTTTGCTGCTTCTGAAGAAAGCCTGAGGTGATATGAGATGGATGGCTTTATCACTCGTAATGATTTCATACGTGTGTCTCCAGTTTGAACTTGATGTGACCCAGGAGACAGCCGAGTGATGAAGCCTTTTAGTGAGGAGGGAAAAAAAAGAAAAGAAGAAGAAGGAAGTTAGGTAATGTTATAAAAGTTCACACATGTCGGAGTTTAGAGAAGAAGGTAAATGGGTTTCTTTTAACCTTTGACCCCTTCTGTTTTGACGGTTCCTTCTTTCCTCCCTTCCTTCTGTCCTTCTTTCTTTCCTTCCTTCTCTCTTTCTTTCCTTCCTCTCTCTTTCCTCTCTTCCTTCTTTCCTCCCTTCCTTCTGTCCTTCTTTCTTTCCTTCCTTCTCTCTTTCTTTCCTTCCTCTCTCTTTCCTCTCTTCCTTCTTTCCTCCCTTCCTTCTGTCCTTCTTTCTTTCCTTCCTTCTCTCTTTCTTTCCTTCCTCTCTCTTTCCTCTCTTCCTTCTTTCCTCCCCCTACTTACCTCCCTCCCTTCCTTCTTTCCTTCCTTCTTCCTCCCTTCCTTCTGTCCTTCTTTCCTTCCCTCCTTCTATCTTTTTTCCTTCCTCTCTCTTTCCTCTCTTCTTTCTTTCCTCCCCCTACTTACCTCCCTCCCTTCCTTCTTCCTCCCTTCCTTCTGTCCTTCTTTCCTTCCCTCCTTCTATCTTTCTTTCCTTCCTCTCTCTTTCCTCTCTTCCTTCTTTCCTCCCTTCCTTCTATCCTCCCTCCCTCCCTTCCTTCCTTCCTTCCTCCCTCCCTTCCTTATTTCCTTCCTTCCTCCCCTACTTACCTTCCTCCCTTCCTTCTTTCCTCCCTCCCTCCGTTCCTTCCTTCTTCCTCCCTCCCTCCTTTCCCTCCTTCCTCCCTTCTTTCCTCCATCCTTCCTCCTTTCCTCCCTTCCTTCCTTCCTTCCTTCCTCCCTCCCTCCTTTCCTTCCTTCTTCCTCCCTTCCTTGCTTCCTTCCTTCCTTTCTCCCTCCCTCTTTTCCTTTATCCCTCCCTCCTTCCTTCTTTCCTCTGTCCTTCCTCCCTTCCTTCCTTCCTTCCTTCCTTCCTTCCTCCCTCCATCCCTCCCTCCCTTCCTTCCTTCCTCCCTCCCTCCCTCCTTTCCTTCCTTCTTCCTCCCTCCCTCCCTCCCTGCCTTCCTCCCTCCCTCCTTTCCTTCCTTCTTCCCTTCCTTTCCTTCCTTCCTTGACTCGAGGCCAAAATGTGTGCTAAAGTGCCCTCTTCGGTGGCGAGAACGTGCTGTATGTGCCATTTTTTTTCTTTTCGCCCCCGCCCTTCAAAAAGTCTGTGAACGCCACTGGTGAGCATAAAAAAAAAAGAAGCAAGTAGGTAAAGTTATTCAAGCACAAAGTTCACACACAAGTACGAGTTTAAAGAAAGCAAATGGGTTTCTTTTAACCATGACTGTCACTCTTCGCTTAAAACGAACATGACCACAAAACGAGTTATTTAATCTAAATGATGATCTCCCCCACACCCCCCCACCCCCCATCCCCTACCCCCTCCGATGTTTACATTCCTAAACGTTACTTGATGGTTTTATCAAGATCGAGACAACAGATTTTTGTCGGATGTGTGTTGTTTTTTTTTACAGTTGGCACCCTTCGTATCACAGAGAACATCTCGACATCTCATAGGGGTAAAAATCTAAACTATAACCACTAAAACATTTTTTAACCTTTGTGTCGTCCTCCCGGGTCAAATTGACCCCATCTGGTTTGATTCCTTCCTTCCTTCCTTCCTTCCTTCCTTCCTTCCTTCCTTCCTTCCTTCCTTCCCTCCATCCCTCCTTCCTCCCTCCCTCCTTTCCTTCCTTCTTCCTCCCTTCCTTCCTCCCTCCCTCCTTTCCTTCCTTCTTCCTCCCTTCCTTCCTTGACTCGAGGACAACAGGAAGGTTGCATTCATCATATTAAGATGTTAAGATTAATATGCTCATCTTAACTCATCAGTAATAAGTGAATTCATAGATGTTTCCATAGGCCTTAGGATAAAATAATTGGTATCCAAAATGAAAAAGTAACTAATACGACTGTTACTTGCTCTGTTTTTCTGCTGTGAAAAAGGTCTACGAAGCTGAATAATCAAGATTCAGGTTGGTAACATACTTTCAGATCTAGATGGACAGACTATTGACAAAGAAAATAGAAAATCGGGTGACTTCAGTTGAGTTTTGAGTGTTTTTTATAAGTGAAAAAAAAACATGCAAAGGAAGAGAGGAAGGGAGGAAGGAAGGAAAGGAGGACAGAGGAAAGAAGGAAGGTAATGGGGAAGAAAGAAAGAGAAAAGGAGGGAGGGAAGAAGGAAGGAAGGAAGGAAGGAAGGAAGGGAGGGAGGAAGGGAGGAAGAAGGAAGGAAAGGAGGGAAGAAGGGAGGAAGGAGGAATGAAGGAAAGTTGGGAGAAAGCACAGACAGAAGGAAGGGAGGAAAGTAGGAGGAAGTTAGAAAGGAAAGAGGAAGGGAGGAAGGAAGGAAAGAAGGACAGAGGAAAGAAGGAAGGTAATGGGGAATAAAGAAAGAGAAAAGGAGGGAGGGAAGAAGGAAGGGAGGAAAGGAAGGAAAGTAGGAGGGAGGGAGGGAGAAAGGAAAAGTGAAGGGAGGAAGGAAGGAAAGAAGGAAGGTATTGGGGAGGAAAGAAAGAGAGAAGGAAGGAAAGAAGGAACAGTCAAAACAGACAGGGTCAATTTGACCCGGAAGGACGACAGGAAGGTTAAAGATAAAGAGAATAATCTTTCATTAACTTGTAAAACACAGCTGTAACTAATAATATCATTAATTGCTGCTTTGCTGGAGCGGTCGTTAATGTTATTAGTTCCACCTGTGTGTGTGTGTGTGTGTGTGTGTGTGTGTGTGTGTGTGTGTGTGTGTGTGTGTGTGTGTGTGTGTGTGTTTCCTGCTGTGAAAAAGCTCTACGAAGCTTTCAGATGTAGATGGACGACAAAATCAGGTGATATCAGGACAGATTTGTGTCTTTTTATAAATGAAAAGAAAGAAAAGTAACATGCAGTTCATCTTAATAATCTTATTTTTTAAAGTTGTTTTGATTTAAAGTAATTCAATTGAATCTTTAACGAAGGTAATTCTTATCTCGAGGTGCTTTTTGTTAAGCATCATAAGAAGATTATATTATAAACCACTAGAAGCAGAGATAACTTTTACTTTTTTATCATTTAATTACCTGGAAAATATGATAAAGTTACACTGAGTTTATTAACGCTTTATTAATTATGCTGATGCCTGAAGAAGAAGCACAAATATTGATCGAGTGTCTATATATATTAGACTTTTTTTTTTTTACAAATCAGAAACTACAATTAACTTTCACTTCAACCCTGAAATCTGCTTAAATCTGATTAAATGTCATTTTATTCATATATTATCCTATTTTTGTGAACTTAAGACCAATAGTTTTTCTACATTAGTAAAAGTTTATTTTCACATGATATATGAAGAATTTCTCAAATCAGAAGTGAAAAAAAAATCAGCTTTTGAGCCTAATTATCTCTTTACAAAGTGTTTTAGGTCAAAATATTATTAGTTTATACGCACATATTTGCTTAAAAACTGCAACTTCACTCATTCAGTCCCTCATTTAGTGATTCTAATCAAAAAAACAATCTGATTTATGTAATTTTATTCATATATTAGCCTATTTGTGTGAACTTAAGACCAATTTCATGCATCAAAATAGTTTTCCTACATTGTTTTCACATGATATATGAAGAATTTCTCAAATCAGAGGTCAAAAATTCAGCTTTTAAGCCTAATTATCTTATTTTAGGTCAAAATTATTAGTTTATAGGCTGAAATCTGCTTAAAAACTGCAACTTCACTCATGCAGTCACTCATTTGGTGAAAGCAGAGTGACGGACAACAAAAAACAATATGACTCAATTTCATTTTAATCATTTATCTATCATTTTAGTCATATATTACACTATTTTTGTGAACTTAAGACCAATTTCAAGCTCCAAAATAGTCTGTTTTCGTATGAGATGTCAGCTTTTAGCCCAAATTATCTCTTGTTTGAGCCTCACATGACAGAAAAATGAGTTTATCTGAACATTTTGCTATAAAACACTTGGATAAGATGTATAATAAAGGAGAAAAACACCCTTTAGACTCCTCTCATGTTGTGGAAATGGCCTCTGTGTATGCCTGTGCAGTTGCCCTCCAAAACGCTGGCAACAACTTGTCTATAAAGGTTTTCGGGTATTGAGTTACATTCCCCAAATATCACGCTCTCATTGTGCGATTGCATAAGAGTCACGTCATGCCCGGAGCATTGGCCTGCTGCATGCATCAGCTTCTTCTTTAACCTGCTGTTATTTTCAAACCAGCCTGGTCATGACGACACGTATTTTTGGGGCCTCTGAGTATTAAATTTAGAGCTGTCAGCGCCGTATACCCCCCTTTACTCCCCTTCCCTCCTCCTCCTCTTCCCTTCTTCCTTTCAACTCCATCTCTCTAGAGAGCAAAATAAAGAGAACGAAGAAGTCATATTTGCAAGAGAGGTAGCTCAGTTCAACAAGCGCTCGCTACACCCAAACTCACAACCTCAAAACATCAAACTCCATTTTCAGAACGGACTGATCAGGGCTCCCGAGGATCCTCCGCCACTTCTTCTTCTTCTTCTTGTGTCTTGAAATGACTACACAGGAACATAATCCTGCAGGAAACTGACTGCAAACAACTGTTTAGAGGATAAGCACGATGAGGCAAAACAAGGAGATGTACAGTATTCATCTAACAGCTCGGCAAAAGGGCAAGATTTGCATATAAATGCTCCGGCAGCAGGGCCTTGATATGAGTACATACATACAGCTCTGAGCTCAGACTTAATGAAAAGAATTTGAGCTTTAAGCGTCACACAATGAAACTCGTCCTTCGTTGCGTTTTTTTTTATACCGTTAGCTTACAACGTACATCTGTCTGTGCAGCCAGTGTGCGTCATCATCATCTAGCCCTGGTTCAATACGTCCATCTGTGTCACAGATATCTACTTTCCAAATGCAGGAAATCATCTATATTTGACTTGAGCTCTATTTTCAACGCCCCCACATGCTTCACATACATTTACATGCAGTCATACAAGTATTTAAACAGTGAAATCGCTTTTTTTTATTCTACTCTGGATGTGCTCCCGAGGTTGAACCTGTTAACCTCCTGAGCTACAAGCAGCTCATCTCATCTACCCCCCCCCCTTCCCCCTCCTCCTCCACCCCTCCTCCTCCTCCTCCAGTTGGCCTTCAGAGCCTGATGTTTTTGAGGCTCTGCTGCTGACAGCTCTTGCATGTCTCCGTGTAAAAACAGTAGCTGTTACAGCTCGCGGCAGGCAGGCTGTAGGAGGGGAGGGGGGTGGGGGGGGATTAAGAAGACAGTGATACCTGCCTCCATGACATAAGCGTGAGCTGTCGTCGATGTAACTATAGATTAATCATGTTCTGGTTAATTTCATGTGTCCCTTTTCTCCCCTACTACCCTTGAAACCTCAAAATAACCCTTTCTCTTCTCCTGTGTCTGTGCTGCTGTGGAGATATGTGGTTTTCATGCAGCAGAGCAGCAGCAGTGATGAAGGCTCATTTTTAACTCACTAATGCCTCCTCTTCCGTGGCTTGCCTTGTAACAGGGGGTTCGCGCGAGGACATGCAAGGCAGCTGGGTGCCAGATGAGAACGGTAATTAGGCCGGTATCCACCGGGCTTTGGTTACAGGTGCAGATCTGCCTGCAGGGATGAACAAAGCTGTCAATGGAAAAGATCATTCATGCTGAAACAACAGAAAGGAAAGGAGGGAGGTGGAGGGGAAGAAGGTTGGCCAGCTCCTTCTACAACGGCGCAAGAGCCAAGACAAGATAAATCGCTCTGAGTGGCATCACGACAAGCTGAAAGCAGGCGTATAAATCATTTTCCTGGTGCGCTTAAGAGCAGAGAAAGAAAAAAAAGAAAAGAGGAGAAGCTTTGATTTTAGCCGGAGAAGCTTGTGCATTGATAGAGAGTGTTAAATTAGACAAGAAGGAGGGTGATGCAGAAATGATGTCGAATTCCTCTCCTTGCTGAGTGTTAAAGTGATGTTGAAGAATCTCAAATGAGAGCAGGGGAACGGAGGAGGAGGAGGGGGGGGGGGGGGGGGGGGGGGGGGGAAGGGGGGGGGGGGGGGGGCTGCTAGTTCGATATTTGACCAGCTGCCTGATGATGAAATCCACACTGTAGAGAGTAGAGAGCGAGTGTTACTCTTACTTCACCGGCTCTTTAATGTGACTTTGATTCTATTCTTTGCGCTGCTGCATTTATATATTTCTCTCTCTCTCTCTCTCTCTCTCTCTCTCTCTCTCTCTCTCTCTCTCTCTCTCTCCCTCTCTCTCTCTCTCTCTCTCTCCTGCTGCAGAGACAGAAAGAGAAGAAGTAGGGTTCCCAGTTTGGTGTGGAAGAAACTGACTGGTCTGTAAAGAAGGCCTGATATGACCTCAACCCCTTTTTTTTTAGGATGAAGTGGAGCACAGACGAGGAGCAAATATCTGCAGCCAGGTTTCAAAATCTGATGGAAAAGCGGAAACTAGAAGACTGTAAAGCTCAGTTTAGACCAAAGATTCCCAACAAGAGGGTTTTCAGTGACTGGTTTTATAACTTAAAGCACCTCATCTGGTTCAGCAGCCAATCAGCTTGTTGCAAAGTCAGCTGGTTGCGGCATTAAACTGTCATTTTAGACGGAGGAAAAGAGTCAAAGCTGATGCTGCTGCTCTACTTTTAACCCAAACAAGGAAAAGTGAGCATATTACTCCAGTTTTAGCTGCACTTGATCGGCTCCTAGTATCTTTTACAATAGATTTTAAGCTTCTTTTACTTGTTTTTAAAGCTCTAAATCTCTCACATCGTCCACTGCTGAGGTTTTAAATACACACAATTAAGATAAGGAGAAAATAGGAAGCTCAGGATTCTTTAATTATGCTCCAAAATGATAGAATAGTCTATTTAAAGCTATAAAAGATGTGAGCTCTGTGAACATATTTATTTAATCTGTCACTTATTTTTTACAAATAGTCTAATTTTATTTATTTATTTATTATTCTGTTGTTTTATTGTATTGTACTTTTATCTGTAAAGCACTTTGAGAAAGCTGCTCTATAAGTAAAGTGTATCATTATTACTATTATTATTATTATTATTATCTCCTTTCTTTCATGTTTTCACCATTTCATCAATACTATAAATGCATCCATATCCTCATTCATATTTTAAGACACACTACAAATTAAATCCAGCTACAAAGGAAGAAAAAGTTGAAACTGAAGTACGAGAGGGGCCGTTGCTATGGAGACGATGCACCGCCTCGTGTAGTTGCATCGGTGTAAACTGGCAGGTTTTGTAGACCGGCGTGTTGCAAGTATATGCTGCAAGTTTCAGCTCGTCTTGTTGTGAGTTTTAGGCTCTGAACTGGACTTAACTGGATTTAACTAGACTTAACTGGGACTCACTGGACTTAACTGGGTTTAACTGGTGAGCAGTGATGTCACGGCATAGTGGAGGACTCGTCTACATCACTGCAGGAAAACCACAAGTTAAAACACTGAGGGGTCAAAAACATGATTTACAGGCAAAGTTAAGTTGCTCTTTAATACTCACATGCAGTTTGAAAGGCAGTGACATAACAATAAGGAGGGGAGGAAGGAGGGAAGGAAGGAAGGAAAGGAGGGAGGAAGGGAGGGAGGGAGGAAGGAAAGGAATAAGGAGGGAGGGAGGAAAAGAGGAAGGAGAGAAGGAGAGAAGGAATGAAGAAAGGAAAGGAGTAAGGAGGGAGGAATGAAGGAAGGGAGAGGGAGGGAGAAAGGAAAAGAGGAAGGGAGGAAAGAAAGACGGACAGGAAAGCAGGAAGGGAGGAAGGAAGGTAGGAGGGAGGGAGGGAGGACAGACGGAAGGAAGGAAGGAATGAAGGAAGGAAGGAAGGAAGGGAGGAAAGGAAGGAAGGAAGGATGGAGGAAAGTGGGAAGGAGGGAGAAACGAAAAGAGGAAGGGAGGAAGAAGGGAGGAAGGAGGGGAGGAAGGAAGTAAGGATGGAGGAAAGAAGGAAGGGGGAGGGAGAAAGGAAAAGAGGAAGGGAGGAAGGAAGGAAAGAAAGAAGTATAGAGGAAAGCAGGAAGGGAGGAATGAATGTAGGAGAGAAGGAAGGAGAGAGGGAAGGAAAGAAGGAGGGAGGGAAGAAGGAAGGACAGAAGGAAGGAAGAAAGGGGGATGGAGGAAGGAAAGAAGCAAGGGAAGAAAGAGAGAAGGAGGGAGGGACGACAGACTGAAGAAGGAAGGAAGGAAGGAAGGAAGGAAGGAAGGAAGGAACAGTCAAAACAGACGATAGAAGGTTAAATATTCTGAACATGAAGTCAAAATAACATAAAAATCAGAGCATAGATTGCCTTTAAAGTGAGTTTAAATGTTTCTGAGGCATTCACCAACTTGGACATGAGTTTAAAGATTTATGACAGCGGCAGAAGAAGGATGAAGAGGTTGAGGGATGAAGGGATGAAGGGATGAAGGGTTAATGGAAGGGTTAAGAAGGGATAGAGATAGAGATAGAGATTGGCTTATAAATGCAACCATATTACATTTTCTGAAGCATTCACCTTTTCAAAATAAGACGTGAATCACATATAATATATAATGTCAAGTGGTTAAAAGCCAGAGCGACAACTTCTCTTCTAATTGATCGACCTTTTGAAACCACACACACACACTCACACTCACACACACACACACACACACACACACACACACACACACACACACACACACACACACACCTGCTCTGAGAAAAGGAAGCTGGAAGACCTTCAGAGGTGAAGACAACACTTAATTTGCGCCCGTATGTAAAATTTCTAATTGCTTTTATTTGCACAAAGTGGACGTGCGTGACCTTTTTAGGATGCAGAAGACCTGTGTGTGTGTGTGTGTGTGTGTGTGTGTGTGTGTGTGAGTGTGTGAGTGTGTGTAGGAAAGTGTGCGTGGGGGGGAAAACTCCATCCTTCCATTCGTCATTCATCATTCACTCTTTCATCTTAACCCTCCTTCCTTCCTTCCTTCTTTACCCCCTCTTTCTTTAATTTTTCCTTTGTTCTTCCCCTCCTTCACTCTTTCTTTGCTTCCTCCTCCTTCCATACTTCTTTCCTCACTTCCTTCCTTCTTTCCTCCCTTCCTTCTCTCCCTACTTCCTTCCTCTTTTCCTCCCTCCCTCCTTACTCCTTTCCTTTCTTCATTCCTTCTCTCCTTACCTCCTTCCTCTTTTCCTCCCTCCCTCCCTCCCTCCTTACTCCTTTCCTTTCTTACCTCCTTCCTCTTTTCCTCCCTCCCTCCTTACTCCTTTCCTTCCTCATTCCTTCCTTCTTTCCTCCCTTCCTTCCTTCCTTCCTTCCTCCCTCCCTCTCTCCCTCCCTCCCTTCTCTCCTTACTTCCTTCGTCTTTTCCTCCCTCTCTCCTTATTCCTTCCTTCCTTCTTTCCTTCCTTCCTTCCTTCCTTCCTTCCTTCTTTCCTTTCTTCCTTGACATGAGGACAACAGGAGGGTTAAAGCGTCCACTTGCCCTTAGCGCTACCCTGCAACTCTCATCACACACACACACACACACACACACACACACACACACACACACACACACACACACACACCTCCCCTCCTCTCTGCCCTCAACTATTAACATTTCGACATGTTTGCTGCCAGTTTTCTATGTATCCTTTGTTGCTCTGCAATGCACTTTGCGAGCAACCTGCTTTTTGTTAAAAGCACTTTGTCGATAAATTTGACTTCCCTCGACACTCAATACTGAGTCCATTAAGCCGCAGAGCCATGGGGCTACTCTGGGAGCAAGGGCCACTGGTTCCAGTAAGGTATATCTGCTGAGCTCTCATTAGCAAGCATCATCATACGTAATTCTGGCACGTGTAATGCCATTAGAGGGGATTTGGCATCTGATAGTTGAGTAATGGGATTAGCTGGGCGGTAAATCTCCACGACCAAGAAAACTGTAGGTCTTCCCCCACTCAAAGGAAGACGGATAGATAGATAGACGCACACACACACATGGACCCAACCCTAACCCCGACTCGTCGTGTTTCCACATGAGCGTAATGCAAGTCATCCTTTCGTCACGGCTGAATGCTTACTAATGTGTGTGTGTGCTGTGTTGTGCTGTGTTGTGTGCCTTTTTATTTAACGTCGCTCGTAGCTTTTGTTGTTGTGCTTATTGAGGTGAAATGACCTGAAGCAACATCGTGTCAAGGCCTCCTTTGCCATAATTATAGGTGTATTGTTAGGAGTTTGGTTTATTGTTGCTGTTTTTCATAGTATATGTCATCCTTTTATGCTTCTGGGACCCACATACATGCTTCCATACATCATAAAACACCTAATTCTAGCTCAACCCAGTGTAAGAGTTAAAAAAATGTATGTATTTTTTTTAATTTTCCAGTCTAATTTCTATCATAATCATAATTGTAAGTTGATTATGTTTGGTTACTGATACTGTTTTGCACAAAAAAAGACCAGAGTGGTTGAATAGGTTGCTGAAAAACACCTAATTCTAGCTCAGCCTAATTTAAAAGTAACAATAATGCATGTAAATTCACCTAATATTTCTACTTTTTTAAACATTTTCCAGTCTAATTTCTATCATAATCATCATTTCAAGTTGATTATATTTAGTTATCGATGCTGTTTTGCACAAAAAAAGACCAGCATTGTTGCCCAAGTTGCTGAAAAAGTTGATTTTGAATGAGCTGAACATCTCAGTTTCACCAAATATTCAGTATTTTATATTATTAATATTCAGTAGCAACATGTCATTTGATCATCTGTCAGAATAAACCACACGACACAAAGTTTTAAGACAAGAAAACACACAAACATAACAGCACACAATCTCTTCCCTTAATGGCAATAATTATATTTACTTGCGTCACTGCAGCCGGTTGGGTTTCAGTGACCTTGGTCTAAACCTAACAAACAGACAAACACAATTGGATGATGACGTAAAGAAAAAAAAACAAACCTTAAAGACCATGTAAAGTGAATTCAGACATTTTCTTCTAAACACATTAAATAGGTCATAAATGTATTTCTCAAAAATGTGTAAAAAACATTTCAACCATTTAGATTTGAATTGTGGAGCTAGGCTTCACAAACTGTGTTTCAAGATTTCTGTGTTCAGGATTTAGTGGGCGGGTCTGCTGCTGTAGAGGTATAAATACATTCAGCACATATTACTAATACTACAGTCTACAGTTAGCCAGCTAGCTGAGTTAGCCGCCGAGTTAGCAGCCGAGTTAGCCGCCGAGCTAGCAGCCAAGTTAGCCGCCGAGCTAGCAGTCGAGTTAGCTGCTAAGTCAGCAGTTGAGCTAGCCACCGTTAGCAGCCGTATTAGCCGCCAAGCTAGCCGCCGAGTTAGCCGCCAAGCTAGCAGCTGAGTTAGCAGCAGAGTTAGCAGCAGAAAGCTCTCAAACCAGCTTCCATTTTTCTGGTAGAGGTGGTGATTTTGATTGACAGGTGACACTTGGTAGGCAGCAGAGAAAGAGAGATTTTTACACAACTTTGAAGCCTAATATTATATATTTGGCGATTTTTTTTTAATCATTCAAATTTGGCAGGGTGGTTAACAACACACTTTTCTGTGGTATGTCAAACTCAGAACACATATTTATTCTTACTTTACACGGACTTTAAAGGAGGGCGAGGGTTGAATCATTCATCCTCTGCATGAGCAACAAGTGAAGAGCAGAGAATGAGAGAAGATTGTACTTTAATATAATCTATGGGGAGATGATCCTGAGTCACAGCAGCCCTCAACAAAACTTATTAATAGAACTTAACTAGAAGCATTAACTGTGATATTGGGGAGTAACTATACATGTATTCTGTTACAGTTACTGAGAAAATGTGTCATTAAATTAAAGTTACTGTAATTGTTGATGATTATATATCTGAATTCAGACCTTAACCCTAGGTAACAGATTACTAACCCTAACCCTAGGTAACTAGTAATCTGTAACCTTCTCAACCTAGTTCATGACATTGATTAAGACATCCTTAACACCCTGGTTTATCCTTTTTAATCTTTCCACCACACTGTATAATCTCTAGCCTATAACCTCATTGATTATTAAAATCATCACTTGATATTTTGCAGAGGGGTTGGGGAGGGGGAGATGGGGGGATGCAGGATTCCTCCACTACAGCAGTATCGTGCAAAGGATTGTTAAATGCAAGAGTTCGTACAAAGTTCATCCTGAATTCCTCGAACTCAATTAGCTAATTGTTTGTGACGCAAGACAAAGGAATCTCACAATGAAGTATAATCTTATTATGCAGTGATTTACAGCTGCAGCGGCCATAAATACGTTTCCTGATATAGAAAGCTGGTCATTTATTATTCATGTTGCACACTTCTTCTTCTGCTTCTTCTTTTTTTTTTTATGTGTGCGTGTGTCAGTTGTGCATCTGTGTGAAACGATAAACATCACCACCACATTTTCCAGGAGAGATGCAGAGCAGTAGTCAGAGTACACTTGCTCTTTTTCTTTTCTTTTTTTTCTTTTTTTTCCCGAAGAGAGTTCATTTGTGAGGAAAGTTCAAAATCGCTGCCAGGGGAATAACATGTACAGGAACTGAACTCCTCACCCGGCCACTGTTAGTGCCTGCAGCTCCCAACCATTAAAGCTATGTACAGGACTGTGTGTGTGTGTGTGTATATGTGTGTCTCTGTGTGTGTATGTGTTATGCTGTACATGAAAGCTAACACTCCAATATAGAACCGGTGACTCAGCTTCCAGCTTGGCAGAAGAAATCCCCCGAGACCTTTGACCTCCTAATCGTTTAGCAGCGCTTATGGTTGGAGATCTGCTCCAGGCTATTAGAGAGATTAGTGTCACGCAGATTTGGGGATGGGCCAAACCTATATCTGTACTTCACGGTATTCTCAGCATTTATTACCGAGCACCCAACCCATGTTGAAACCTGATATATGGCCTGTATAGTAGAACATACATGTGGGCTGTATGGAGGGGCAATTGGTGTTGACCTACATGGGAGTGACAGGCCGCATGTTATGGATAGACTGTTGATTTAAAATAGGATATGTTTATAGTTTAAACCTGTGAGACATTACTATTATAAGCAATGGGGTGGTGTTTATATCATATATATAGGTTATGCTTATTTAGGACTTAAAATACACATATGCTTCATAATATCAGTGCACACAAGTACACAGATTGCACCCTCCCAATGAGCTCTTATCTGCAAATACAGTTCAGTACAGTAGAGTATGTGGTAACTGGTGTGTTAACTCCGGCCGCCCTGCTTGTTGGTGCAACGGGAAACGCAGGAGTGGAAAACGAGCAGCCTTCCCGAACAAAAACAATCCCTAGCTCGTTAAACTGTTGCATCAAGCTGACTGCAGTGAGCTCGACGGGTGATGGAAGTAGAATTATTTCACCTTCAAAATAAAAGCAAATAAAATCACATCACCCATAAACCATAATTTGATGCTGGATACAGTATTATGTGTGGTTTAAAATGGATTAAAATGTAGAAGTCTTAATGCTGCAAAAAAATTAATCTGTTGGGGCATTAGTGCATTGATAAGAACTAAAATAAAAAAGTAAAATATACTATGTAGATTATACTAAAACATCTTACAACTCGACTTTGACACATGACCTCAGATTAGGTGACAATGCACCTAGTTAATGATAGTAAATGGCATTAATAGAGCATATTTCTAGTCTTCAGACCATTCAAAATGCTTTACAATACATGCCGACATTCACCCATTCACACACACTCATGACAGAGCCTTCGAGAGCAATTTGAGGGTCCAGTATCTTCAACATGGAGCCATGGATCGAACCACAGACCATCTAATTAGTGGACAACCTGCTCTAAATCAGAGCCACAGCTGCAAATTCTGGTGCAAATGGTGCAAATGATTAAAAACCAAAAGGCAATTGTACATTTTGCAAGGCCTGTAGTCCAGCCTGTATTAACCTGTGACATTACATATAGTGTTATATGTGAAATATAAGTGACTTTTTCCACAAACTTTGCCATAATAGACATTATACATGGTTAAGATGGATAAAGTGCACAAAATAGGAAAGCAGTGGTGGAAAAAGTGTCAAAAAGAAGTGTCATTGGTCCACCATAATGTCCCTTTATGTGTTATGACACATCAGACCACATGGTGCATTTGAGTGACCCTTTTCATCTTGCAGTTGACCTCAGAGGGTCAACAATGTGGTACAATGCTTGAATTTGCAGAATGAGTTGTGATGTTTAACTGTAACACATAACAGGAAGGTGGCAAATAGTTCAGCCCCACTGGATAAAAGAACAACTTTGTTAAATTGTGTACTATCTGTTTATTTGTCTGAGTTGTGATTGACGTGTGAATGTACTGGTTGAAAGGTTTATTTTTGTAAGGGACAACAGAAAATGGTCCTGGGCACAGGATTTTCCTCTTGCATACAAGCATAAATTGGATTACTGGATAAATGCATTCATATTAATGGAGTTGTTTTCTAAATATAAGATACTATCACTTGTTGTTTGCTCTCTTAGTAGTTAAATAGGTTACAGATGACTAGTTATTACTATTACACTTCCAAAGTAACCTTCACAACCTTGCTTATACTTTACCATTACATACAGTTCATATTCTGACTCATAATTAGGCTCTGTTGAATGCTGATTTTTGGTCAAACTTGTACATTTGCGTATATAAAAATGTATGAGCTGCACAAAAAATATAAATTTTATTTCTATGTTTGTATAAAGTGGGTTACATTAGAAAAAGTCTGGCAAAAATATATGTTTTATGGTGTTTGTACAGCTCTGAAATGTAACCCTGAACAGTCTGTAAGGGTTAAAATCTCTGTGAATAAATCAGTGCCCCCGTTGAAACATCTTATTCTGAAATCCCTCCACCGGAAGTCTTCTAGGTCGAATCGGCCACCTTGACAACAACGGCTCTGGTTTGACGCCATCTTGAAATTTTTTTTGTCCCGAGCAGGAGGCAGCGGACTTTTTTGGGGGAAAAACCAACTCGATAGCTTCATTAGCTACACGGATTAACTGCGGCGTTAGTATACGATAGTGCTGCTACATTTCCATTTGAGTCACATCGACGACGGAAGGGTGCTTACCCCATTTATTTTTTTGGAGAGCCTGGTACTCGGCTGTGTTTCCCTGCTCGGAGCTTCGGCTGTGCTCGGGCAGCTTCGCCGGACCATCGGAATATAACAACATTAAACACTAAACTCACTATTTTGACACTAGTAGGGTTTGGGGATGTGTATTTAAATGTCTTTTTTAACGCTTTAAAGGCAGCAACAAAGCGCTTCGCCAAGGAGAAGTTTTGATCAGGAGGACCGGAGTGGAGGACCGGTGTGCGCTTGATTTCCAGTCCGATGGATGTGAGCCCTAACCCGGCTGTGCCTCGGCTCTCTGCACCGCTGCTCTGGAACAACAACACGGAGGATCACGTCTAATCATAACAATGCCAATGCTGCAGACCTGGACAATAATACATGGTGATGGTGGCAGCCTGGGCTTGAATGCCAACAAGTCGCCCTCCATTGCTTGTGTGTAAACCTGGAAATACCACCTCCTCCTCTTCCTCCTCTTCCTCTTCTTTTTTTTTGCATTACCTGGGATATTTTGGATTTAAGCTCTATCTGGACATTTTTTCTTCTTTTTTTGTAAAAAGATGTCCTGTTTGCAGAGACAGTGCTCTCTAGAGCTACAAGACATTTAATTTGTCTATATATATATTTTTCCTTCTCTTTTCTTTTTTAGTTTTTTTTTAAATTCTCTTTCTAATCAAGAGGATCAGATTCGGATGGAAAATGGGAGACGCCACCAAACTGGCCTTCGCCGTTTTCCTCATCTCCTGCTCTTCAGGTGGGTGTGGAGGTTGTAATGCATGGCTGGCTTATTATTGTCAGCTGTGGAGAATTCAATGCAATGCTTATTGTTACCCCTGCAGAATGCAATGCACAGCTGGTTGTTATCTATGGAGAATGCAATGCAACCTCATGGGGCAAATAATCCTATTTTACCATTCTGCCTCGTTACTTGGCTGTGTGTGTGTGTGTGTGTGTGTGTGTATGTGTGTGTGTGCTTGTTGCAGATATCAGTGTTATGCTCAAGATGGGGGTCCCTAAGTGAGCTCCCAGTGGGACATACCAGTACAAATTTAATTTTTTTCCCCAAAGCTTAATTTCATTAGCTGGATGAAGGTACAGTACACTATGGGACGGTGTTAGTGTTGTGTCATCACTGTAACTTTCCCAGTAATTACAAAGTCAAATCTATTATAAGATGAGGCTTGATGGGAAGGCAGTCAATGGGTAAACACTTGTGTAATGGAAAATAGAAGAGGTTGCTGATGTTTAAAAGCTATTTTTAATCTTTGAATTACTCTGAATTAATGGCTAAAACTGTCCCTACTACTATAGAGTATTGACAAACAAAGCATATTGGCATGAAAGGTCAAAGGAGGGTCGATTATAGCTGTATTGTGACACTGTAATGGTCAAACTTCATTGCAACAAAGCAGTTTTTCAAGCCCTTCATGTTGGCTCACGTCCTCTTACATGTCCTTTTGTCCCAAGAGCGGATGCATAATGAATGTCAATGGGGTCAATGACGTGACAATAAGCACGAAAAGGGGTTAATCCAAGGAGGTTATCTTGCTTAGAGAGCACCTTGGTGACTGTGGTTGAACTCAAGAGTCAAAGTCAAACTGTTGCGTGACTGGGAGATCTGCTGGTATCGTGTCATCTTCAACTTGTCAGAAATATTTCATGTTTTTACTCTCGGAGAAGCTGTTTCTTAACAGACTTAGAAGATAATGCTGTATAGACATCAACAGTAAAGAAGGAAGGCCTCGATTTGAAGCTTGTAATGTTAAAATCAGGTATTGTTTTTGGTTTGATTGTGCAAAATATAAGATGTGACACAGTTAAAGGCACACCTGAAGCCCATTGTAAACTACAGGTGGATGATTTAGTCAACAATCATGATCCACAGTCTAAATTGCGATCTTTTTTCCTTTAATTTGACTCCAAAATAGCCTGTAAATTTCTCCATTTGCACCATTAAAACACAATATTACTTTCAAGACACTGCACAGGTTTTGAAAAATGGTGATTCAAGTTCAAAGCTGTAAACTGTAGCGAGAAGATAATATAATAATCATCAGAATAACCCTTCTCAAGTACTCACAACTCAAATAGAAAACTGACATTGAGTAGCTCATGTACGTTAATCAAGGTAGAGCCACGTCAAGTAGTTCGTCCAATCAGCACAGCCTTCTTGTTGGCTATCCGACTCTATATGTTGGTTTTTTCGACACATAGCACAAGTCTGCTAGCCAGTACGGTTACGTGAAGTTTGGAAACAATCAATCTTTATTTATACAGCACCAAATCCCAACAGAAGTCATCCCAAGACACTTTACACATAGAGAAGGACTAGATCGTTCTCATTAATTTGATTTAAAGACACCCAACATTCCCACATGAGCAAGCACTTGGCGACAGCAGCAAGGAAAAACTCCCCCTTTCAAGTGAAACAGAAGTTAAAAGATTGTAGATTCCCAAAAAATATCCTTTCAATGCCAAAAATAACACCACAGATCCATTTATTGGCAAATCAAGTGTGTTTGTTGGGCTCCTTTTAAGAAATAGGAAGGTTTTTAATGTGTGTGAGTAGCGAGTGAACAGTTGAGCAATTGTGAATGGAAGAAAAGTGACATTGAATGCAAGAAAAAGAAGAAAAAGTTCACATTAAATTGTCAGTCTGGCATTAAATGTAAAGTCCAGACTCCAGTGTGTCAATTAATGAATGCTGCAACTTCTCAAGACCAAGAAAAGTCACGTTTGCTTCCCTAAACTTGCTGGAAAAGTGAAGCTCCGACGTTATAATTGGTTAGCTTTAAACTTAAGAAAGTTAAATGGAGAACGTCAACCTCAAAGAAGACGTTAAATACCACGATCTCTACGATTTGCCTTAAAAAGTAGATAGTTGACGCCTTCGAGAATGACCATGATCTCAAATCGACCCTTATTATAAACTAATGTAACCAAATGGTGCGTTCAAGTGACCCTATTCAAATTAAGTGACCTAAAATGGTACAAAAAACTTGAAACACCAGTGGTACGATGCTTGAATTAGCAGTAAGAGTTGTGTTTGACTGTAAAATACGACAGGAAGGTGGCAAATAGTTGGTCACCAGTCGGGTTAGATTGGATTTTCGTGGTATCTGTTGGTTTGAAAAGGAGACTGTACCAAATGAAATAAGTTTTTTTTTTTTTTATATCTTGAAGGACGACACAAAATAGTTCTGCAGCCTCTGTTTTTTTTTTTCCTCTTGCATACTTAGCTGAAATTGGATTACTGGATAAATGCATTGGTATTAATGGAGTTTGAAAGTAAATGGCAATGAACGAGCTGAGAAGGAGAGATTTAACATTTCATATATGCAGCAAACTGTATGTAATGTAAAAGCTTTTCCAATTACACTTAAAACAGTAGGGAAACATAAAAAAAAAAAATGGGATTGTCCTTTTTATAACAGACCTTGGGATGTTTTCAGTAGAAATGAAAAGGCTTCCCAAATGTGGTAATAGATGGTTGGGGTATGTTGGAGTGTAAGCCTGTCTGTGTTCGTCAGTGCAGCTAGATGATTACTCCTCTCGTTCATTACCGTCTGAAGTGGGCAAATGAATGGTTCCTATTCAAGGTGCAATAATAATAATAATAATAATAATAATAATAATCCTTCTATGAAATCCAAGTTGAAACCTCTGATAAGGGTAGAGCACTTACCCCCCTACCCCCCAACCCCCCCTCCATGAGTGGTTTTATTTGATGAGGCCAATTGCAACACGCCAAAAGAAAAAACCCAAAGATAAAAAGAGGTTTTTTCCTTCAAAGACTATATAATAAAGCAGAGAACTTATATTTTAGAGTCCATAATGTACAGAAAAGTCCCTACCAAGCTAATTATGAATCAATTTTCCTATGAATTAGTGTCTTTTGGTGGTGTTAGATATTGGATTTTAAGGGCTGATGCCAATTTTAGGGAGCAAAAAAAGTCCCATATATTGCATGATGATGTTATATGTACAGAAAATAAGTCAGAACCCCCCAAAAAATAAAACTTGAATTGAAGAAAAGGATCAAATATACATAAAATGCTGTCTATATAAACTTTAAAAATATAAATATCGCCGCATATCAGACAACATATTCGCTGATATCGATATATTGGCCGATAATGATACATGATATGATATATATGTACAGAAAATATACATAAACACACTTATTACACAACTGAAACAGTAAGCACCGCTGGGAATTGACTGTATCTATTATTTAATGTTTATTATTTAGTTATAAGTAGCTATGAATAACAAAAACACACAGAAAAAACATGCATTTATCAAACTTGAATGAAAGAAAAAGGGTCAAATATACATCAAGACAACTTTTAATAAGAAATCATATCATCATAATACTGATACCGATATTAGGGAGCGAAAAAATTCGATATATAGGTAGATAATGTTATATATTATATACATAAACACACATTTTTGTTAGAATAATCCCTCAAATGTGGTTATAAAACACTTGAAAAAGATATAATAATAATTATAATAAGCTATAAATAACAAAACATGCATATATTAAACTTTAATTAAAGAAAAAGGGATAAAATATACATTAAAATGCTGCATATACAAGTTTAAAAACTAATATTGGGCAACATATGATCACTGATATGGGTGTTTGTAATTCATACCAGTGTGTTTTTTTAAATGCTGCTTTAACCATGAAGTGCTTTTATTTTGAAATTTCGGTTTCTATCAGACTCAATGTGAACGTTGAAGCTTTGAAGGCCGAGAGAGAGAGAGAGAGAGAGAGAGGCTAGTTATGAAAGCGTGAGAAGCCGTGAAAGTGTTATTAACATGACTACAAAGTAAAAAAAAAAAAAAAAAAATAACACCCCAAGTAATCAATCGTATCCATGGCAACAGAAGTTCTATATATGCTGTGTTAATTAAGTGGATGATTATAGTAGTATGACGTGCCTCTTAAATGACCTTTTCACCCCTTGGAGTTAACGAGCATTAAATGGGACTAAGTTGATATGAATGTAACTCAAGCTATTAAAGGTTTCTGGTGATTTTTGGGGGTAAATTAGCGGTTAGATTTCGGCGTATACCCATCACCATAAAGCTGATAGATGTGTTAAAGTCCAGTCTCGTGCTCTCCTCTACCCCCCCGTTTTGTTTTTTTTTTGTTTTTTTTGTCCACTGCAGCAGTTTCACACAGACATTGATCTTCTTGCACACACCAGTGTAAGGTTACATCGATATGGCGAGGATAAAGCAGCTCGGGAGCTTTTTATTTATTTATTTATTTATTTGAATAAAAAATCCTCAGCAGTAAAAACAGATGTGATGATTCAGTTTCATCAAACCTAAACCTGAAACTCATCGGTTCAGGGTGTCTGTGTCACATCCGGTGTCCGAAATTCACCTTTTTTTTGACTCTGCTGCACTAATAGACGACTTATAAATGAATATATATGATAAACTGGCCCATTTACTGTCACATATGTACTTATTTATTACACTTAAATACTTAAATATACATTCCTGAATCAGTTTGGGATGTATGATGATATTGGCAATATTCTTCCCTTTCTTTCCTTCCAGCCTTCATTTCTCCTTCCTTCCTTCTTTCCTTCCTTCCAACTGTCCTTCCTTCCTTCCATCTGTCCTTCCTTCCTTCTTTCCTTCCTTCCTTCCTTCCAACTGTCCTTCCTTCCAACTGTCCTTGTTTTTTCCTTCCTTCCTTCCATCTGCCCTTCCTTCCATCTGTCCTTCCTTCCTTCCTTCTTTCCTTCCATCCTTTCCTTGCTTCCATCCTTCTTTCCTTCCTTCCCTTCCTTCCTTCCTTCCTTCCTTACTTCCTTACTTCCTTCCTTCCTTACTTCCTTCCAACTGTCCTTTCCTTCCTTCATCTGTCCTTGTTTTTTCCTTCCTTCCTTCCATCTGTCCTTCCTTCTTTCCTTCCTTCCTTCCTTCCTTTCCTTGTTTTTTCCTTCCTTTCTTCCATCTTCCCTTGTTTTTTCCTTCCTTCCTTCCTTCCAACTGTCCTTGTTTTTTCCTTCCTTCCTTCCTTCCTTCCTAAGACTTAACATCAGCTGTTAGGGTAAGTGTTCCCATTAAGCACCAATATTAGTCATTTTTAACCCTTACTGTTGAAAGCGTAACATTTACCAGTTGCATTAACTGGTTGAACTGGTTAAATCCCGCCCCCCATCAGATGAAGCTCTTGTGCAACTAAACGCCTCTTATTTAAGAAAAAAAAAACGAAGACGCAGAATCTCTCATCTCTCATCTCCGTTCTCCTCGGTGCTTTACAGTCGACCTTCCCCTCTGAACCTCTGAAAGAGATGAGATGGGTTTTTTTATCGTTTACTCAAATAATGATGGAGGTTTGAAAGGAGGGAGAGAATAAAAAAAAATAAAAAAAAACACCATTAAATATCTCGATACAAGATATTAAATAAAAGACTTGACCTTTTTAAAAGTTAGGGTGAAAACTAGCAGCTCTTTTTTTTCCCCCCTCCATTACTGATTGATATGTTAATTGGTTGTTTCTTATATAGTCAATTAATCATTATAGGCCAATAAAAATCCAACTTTGTAGCTTCAGACATGATGGAAAATTGACTTCTGGCTTCACTTGACAGATAAGATGTTAATCATTAGGTTTTTAGTTTTGTTTTAGTCGAAAAAATTGTACTTCTGAGATGTTGAAATGTAAATAAAGACATACAGCTGTGACTGATGTTGACTCTAGCTGAGCTGAGCTGATTATTTGCTTTGTAAGTAGGTACAAATCACAGAAAAATGCACCAGAGAACCAGAGAAACTCCTCATTTTGTGATGCATTTGCCAGTAATTTAATAAAAAATTAAATCTCATAATGTATTTCTATCCTTGTGGGCGGTTAAACATCATTAATTCAATAGTTTATATTATAATTTCTTTAATAAATGACCTTAAAGTGTAAATTCAGCAGCTTTATTTAATACTATACACGTTTTTTAATTTCTCACTATACTATAATATAATTAAACCCTTCTTCTCAGTAGTAAAAACATTTAAAAATAATAATTAAAGAACATACTTTTATCCTTGTGGCTGGTTAAAAATCATTCATTTAATCAGTTACATGATATTTCACTATTTCAAACAACTTTAAAGCATGAAATTAAATAAAAAATCAGGTTTATTTACTAGTATTCATTTAAATCACTTGTGCTGCGTTCATGAATTCAGGATAAATGAAACACACGTGATGATATGTAGCTATGGTGACGTCGTATAGTTTACAAAAGATAAAATATATGCAATAAAATAAGATTGTACAAAACGTTAAAATGACGTTCCAGTTTTCCTGAATACACCTGAACGCAGCATTAAAACATCTTTATTAATGCTCTACTTTGTACAAAACGTTAAAATGACGTCCAGTTTTCCTGAATACACCTGAACGCAGCATTAATACATCTTTATAATGCTCTACTTTGTACAAAACGTTGTACAAAAATGACGTCCAGTTTTCCTGAATACACCTGAACGCAGCATTAATACATCTTTATTAATGCTCTACTTTGTACAAAACGTTAAAATGACGTCCAGTTTTCCTGAATACACCTGAACGCAGCATTAAAACATCTTTATTAATGCTCTACTTTGTACAAAACGTTGTACAAAAATGACGTCCAGTTTTCCTGAATACACCTGAACGCAGCATTAAAACATCTTTATTAATGCTCTACTTTGTACAAAGCGTTAAAATGACGTCCAGTTTTCCTGAATACACCTGAACGCAGCATTAATACATCTTTATTAATGCTCTACTTTGTACAAAACGTTAAAATGACGTCCAGTTTTCCTGAATACACCTGAACGCAGCATTAATACATCTTTATTAATGCTCTACTTTTTCCTGCTGCAGTGTTTTTGGGTGTTTCCATGAGTGGTCAGATGCCATCTACTACCCCCCAACACCCCCCTCCCCCCATCTGTTTCTAATATACCCTCTCTTGCATTATGCATTAAGCTCCCCAAAAGCACAGTTGTATTTGTTAAGGCCAGATGTAGCTTCTATTTCCCATCGGGCCCAACTAGCCCAGACTACTTCCTTCCAGGGCCGTGTATCATCCTGTGCTGTAGCATCATAAAAATAATAAATTAAAAAAAAACAAAAGCACCAGCTCGTGTTCAGAGGTAAAAAATCTGCCCCTGTTTTGGTAGGTTTGTAGGTAGATAGGTGGTGGGTGGGAGTGTGGGGGATTATTATGACCTCCACTATTCAGACCTCTGGTTAAATTTAGCTTCATGGCCAGGTGTTTGGTGCTCTGTGCACACTGGAGGAAAATAATTGGGTTGTGAAGGTTACTTTGGACTTTTAATAGGTTAAAGATTAGTAGTTACTCTGTTTAAAATGTAATAGATTACTAGTTACTCTGTTTACAGTGTAATAAGTAATGTAACTATTTCAATGACTTCATCAAAGTAATGTAACTTATTACATTTGATGAGTTTTCTAATTTTTTAACCAATGTTTTCAGCTGTTAGGGTAAATGTTCCCTCTATCTGTCCTTCCTTCCTTCCTTCCTTCTTTACTTCCTTCATTCCATCCATCTTTCCTTCCTTCCTTCCTTCCTTCCTTCCTTCCTTCCTTCCTTCCTTCCTTCCTTCCTTCCTTCCAACTGTCCTTCCTTCCTTCTTTACTTCCTTCATTCCATCCTTTTTTTGTTTTTTCCTTCCATCTGTCCTTCTATCCTTCCTTCTTCCCTACCTTTCCTTCCTTACTTCCTTCCTTCCAACTGTCCTTTTTTCCTTTTTCCTTTCTTTCCTTTCTTCCTTCCTTCCTTCCTTCCTTCCTTCCTTCCTTCCTTCCATCTGTCCTTCTTTCTTTCCTTCCTTCCTTCCATCTGTCCTTCTTTCTTTCGTTCTTTCCTTCCTTCCTTCCTTCCTTACTTCCAACTGTCCTTCCTTCCTTCCATCTGTCCTTCTTTCTTTCTTTCCTTCCTTCCTTCCATCTGCCCTTCCTTCCTTCCTTCCTTCCTTCCTTCCTCCCTAACATCTAACATCAGCTGTTAGGGTATATGTTCCCATTAAGCACCAAAATCTAAGTCCAGCTGTGTTGTCATGGATACTGACATGATTTATAAGAGATCATTTCTTACAAAGCAACATTTATCTCTCATTTGGAAATGTATTCATAAGTTCATGTAGATTTAGGAATATAAAATAAAGATATTTGATGAATAAAGTGGGTTTAATTGGTACTCTGACTCCATTTAAAGCCCACATCATGATTTATTTACTATATATATATAAAAATGTGAATTAAAAACAGTAATATATGTATTCAGTAACGTGTTAAAGCAACATCTTAAAGGTCTGACCTCCTTTATAATCATTAACATCTTCTTTAGTAACTGTAATTTAAGATAAAGGACCTTTAACCTCTCTTACTCCTTTCATGCAGATGTGCCGCAACTTAATCTTCATTATTTTAGCCATGAGATGGAAAGAAAAACAGATGTTGCAGAATATGACCTCTTTTAGAAAGTTCAGTCACAATCACTGCTCCTCCGGTCGTTCAACTGCGTCCAAAATGCATCATCATCAAGATATGTTGCTCATTGTGGCGTTGCCGGTAAAAAAAATAATAAGAAATGACGCAATCACACAAGTTCTTTTTAAAAAATGCCTAAGGCTGCTCGCCACATTAAATGACTTATCTAAACTTTCACTCCAATTAAGAATAATGAAAACAGCATAAGTGCTATTAAAGGGGGATTTTCTTCACTAGCAGCAGCAGCAGCGGTGATTTGTTTCAACCTGCTGAGCATTGACACACACTGACAGGAAATTATATATTTATATAAAAAAGAAAAGCACTTCAACTCGTGTATGTTGAGTAATGAGAAAGGGAATCGTGTGAAAGCCAGTTTAGTGCACTTTTCGGGTTATCTGATGCATTAAATCTTAAATACTCTCACTCTCATACACACACGCACAGGTCAAAACAAATGCAAAGGATTATTATTTATCAAGCTGTTCTAGCTCATGAGCTTCTTTTAAAAAAATATAATAGCAGTGTAGCAATGACAGCACTTAAATATAACATATTTAATTCAGTTTCAGCTTATCTTACTTTTTAATTGTCTTATTTGTTAAAGGGTTGGAAAGATGAACAGTTAAAAAATATGTTAAATAGCTTGCACCATTTGACATGATGTTTGTAACCCAGTGTCTAATTGGTGTAACCAGTATTTGTTCATAAAAATCTGATTATAAACAGAAAAAAAATGTGTAATAAATATAATCCACTTTTAGTAATGCAACACTTTGTTTTATAACAAGTTTTACATTATCTTTCACATTTTATTTTGAAAAAAAGGTTGTTTTTAGGGTATTTCCTGCTCAATATTTACAAAATGCATTAAAATTTGACATTTTCAGGAGCATTCAGTCTTACTTTTGATTTAAAAAATGGTGCAAATCTCATTTCAAATTAGATAAAACCAACAAAAATAGAAAGAAATGTATATTTGAACAAACCTGATGCTGCTTTTAAAACTATATTTAACACATTTTTTAAATTGCTCATCTTGCCAAACGTAATTTATCACCCAAAAAAAAAAACATCGAACAGGTTTCAAATGTTTTACAAGAGACCTGAAATAATGTTATTGCTTCTTTCTTAACAAAACCTCATTGACCCATAAATGAAATAAGACAGTAAATATTCCAGCTGGTCACATGTCCGACATCCTCTACAGCCATTGGTCCTCCTCCTTTGTAGCGTGGTGTCCTTGATTCGCCCCCCCCCCCCGATCCCTCCCACCATACCTGCTTAGCTTTTTAATGTAAGTCATGCAGGATGAGAGCATCAGCGTTAAAAGCCCTAAAATGTAAATGTGGGCAAAGCGAGCGCACCTCGGTTAATGGGAAGTCGATGAATTGCCTCTGTAACCATTAGTGACTCTCGAATTAAAACAAACGACAAGAAGGAGGAGGAGGAGGAGGAGGAGGAGGAGGAGGAGGGGGGTGAAGGTGAAGAAGGGGTGAGCCTGCTGAAAAGAACAACAAAACATCACCTTCAACTTGGTGCTTTTATTTTGAAATTGAAATACTATCTTTTATATATTCATCTTTCAGGTTGATTTCTAGTATTTAATGTATTTGAATCTTCTCGTCTCGACCTTTTGATGTGTCGGGACCCCCGAGAACCGGTCCAGAACGGGTCCTTTACTGTAATTAATGCATCCTGCAGATGTTGCTTTATGTGCTTGGGAGAGTTTCAGTCTAGACAGGCTGGCTGCTCAGACGGAGAGGCCCTGCTTTGATCCTTGATTAAAAACTGCGAGCTGTACATTCATCATGCTCTTGTTTCACTCTCTCTCCTTCTCCTTCTCCCTCTCGAGGGTCCTCGCCTGCTTTTCCCTCCTCTTCTCCTTCCTCCTCCTCCTCCTCCTCCTCCTCCTCTTCGTCTTCGTCCGTCTCTTGCCAAGATTCCTCACTGTCATGAAGGTCGCTCTAACCTCTTATCACCAAAACCACTAAAGGGTAATGGAGTCTCGGCGGGTTCTGGGAGGAAGAGGGAGGGGTGAAGTGTGTGTGTGTGTGTGTGGGGGGGGGGGGGGGTGAATGCTGGTCGCTCCTGATATTGTTATTGTCGCCGTTTAATAAAATAAAACTCCCAAAAATGTAATTTAGGTTGATTAAAGCAGCAACCGGCGACCTGTGAGAGAATATATTAGAGGATTATGGCAAAAATGTCTTAGTGGTGTAACCATAAAAACTTTTAACTTGCTTTAAAACATTAATATCTCAATAAAACACCATATCAACTAGTTTGGCATGATCTTATATTATAACCTTTTTCATATTAAATAAAGGTAATGGAAAACCTTCTTTTGTGGTTACACCATTTGACATTTTCAGGAGCATTCAGTCTTACTTTTGGTTTTAAAAAATGGTGCAAATGTCATTTCCAATGCCATAAAAAACATTTTAACAAACCTGATGCTGTTTTTAAGATATTTGAAATGCCTTATGGGGGGATTATGACAAAAATGTCTAAGTGGTGTAACCATAAAAACTTTAAACTTGCTTCAAAACAGTAATTCTCAATAAAACACCATATCAACTAGTTTGGCATGAGTCCACTTAAATATATATTTAATATTTATCATTCTTTTGTGGTTACACCATTTGACATGATGTTTGTAGCCCTGTGTCCAATTGGTGTAACCAGTATTTGTTCATAAAAATTTGATTATAAACAAAAAAATAAATGTGAACTAAAATGTGGAATAAATATAATACACTTTTAGCAATGCAATACTTGGTTTTATAACAAGTTTTACATAATTTTATACATTTTATTTTGAAAAAAATTGTTGTTTTTAGGGTATTTCCTGCTCAATATTTACAAAATGCATTAAAATTTGACATTTTCAGGAGCATTCAGTCTTACTCTCATTTCAAATGATATAAAACCAACAAAAATAGAAATAAATGTACATTTTAACGAACCTGATGCTGCTTTTAAAACTATATTTAACACATTTTTTAAAATCCCTCATCTTGCCAAACGTAATATATCACTCAAAAAAGCATCCAACAAGGTCTCGAATGTTTTACAAGAGACCTGAAATAATGTTATTGCTTCTTTCTTATTTTAAGTACAAGGTGTTTGCAGCTGTTTTAGCACCATGTGAGAGGAGGAGGAGGAGGAGGAGGGGGATGGGGAGGAGGGTGTGTAGGAGGAGGAGGGTGAGGTGGAGGGGGGGGGGATTTGTTCAGTCTTGAAACTCTTCACGCTCCACAAGTTTATCTCCAAGCATTGTCGAGAAGCAAGAGTTTTGAAATCGCAGCATTGCCTGGTAATCACTGAGTCATCAATGATAAACACAAGCATATTAACACCCCCCCTCCCCTCTCAACCCCCCCCCCCCCCCCCCCGCAGAAATACTGTGGCTACTCTGTGTACTAGAAGGAGGAGAAGAGGGGGGAGGGGCATGGGGGGGTTAAATTCTTCGCTTACCACACCTGTAATATAATCTCAATTAAAAATACACAAGTGTTGGTGTTTTATTTTGGCGGTGCAGGAGCCTCGTGACCAGTATGTGTCATTAGTTTACACTAAATATAAAGATGAAGCCAAGGAGTCAGCGAGGTCGTCGGGGGCGACTGGACTGATGAAAGAGAGAAAGAAGAAGGAGAGGGAGAGAGAGAGAGGGAGAGGGAGAGGGAGAGAGAGAGGGAGAGAGGGAGAGAGAGAGAGAGGGAGAGAGGATTTATTGACTCCCAGCGTTTATTGGTTTGTCTTGTACAAATGTGAAAGCCAGCGAGTGCAAACAGTGGACATAATTGAACGGCAGACAACATGACTCGGAGGAGAACACGTGAGATGAGTCAGAGCGGGGCGGTGCATTCGTTACGCATGGGGGGGGGGGGGGGGGGGGTTGGCCGGGGGGGGCTTTAACCTCGACTTTACTGTATATTTCTGCACACTTATCCTTCACTTTCTCCTCTTTTTTTAATCAAAGTAAAGCAAAGAAACTCAAAACTTGTATTAGATTTTGGTTGCCTTTGCAGGAAATCTCTCATATAAAACAGAGTTAGGAAGTTTAATATGTCACAGATTACTAGTTACTCTATTTAAAATGTTATAAACTATTAAAATTACTCAATCAAAGTAACTTATTACATTTAAAACCCTTAAACAGTCAACGTGCACCAGAAGATACATACTCTTTAACCCTCCTGTTGTCCTCGAGTCAAGGAAGGAAGAGAGGAAGAAGGAAGGAAGGAAGGAGGAAGGAAGAAAGGGAGGAAGAAGGAAGGAAAGGAGGAACAAGGAAGGAAGGAAGGAACAAGGAAGGAAAGGAGGAAGAAGGAAGGAAGGAAGGAAAGAAAGGAGGAACAAGGAAGGAAAGGAGGAAGAAGGAAGGAAGGAAGGAAAGGAGGGAGGAAGGAAGGAAGGAAAGGAGGGAGGGAGGAAAGAAGGACAGAAGAAAGAAGGAAGGGAGGGAGGAAGGAAAGGAAGGAAGGAGGGAAGGAAAGAAAGAAGGAGGGAGGGAGGAAGGAAGGAAGGAAGGACTGACAGGAGGAAAGAAAGACAGAAGGAGGGAGGAAGGAAGAAAGGAGGAGGTCGAGATGCAACTCATGCAAATCTAAAATATTCAAAATATTAAAAACATATATATTTATGGAAATGTTTTACTTAGATGAACATGAGATACATCACATCTCATTTTCCACCGCTGCCTGTTTAAGGGTTAAAATAAGATGATAAGAGATTCCCTTTTATTCGTCTCTGGACAGGAAGTGCGGGGAAGTTACATTATTGCATCAAAATATAGAAGTAGAAATAGAAAGTAGCAGACAATAGTAGTAAATAATATAGTTAAAGGAACAGTACACTCTATTATTGGAGTCAAATGATCATATTTTTCGATATTATACATATTTTAAGTGAGATATATACATATAAATACACATATACTGCAGTATTTGATTACTTTTCTACCCTGTTAAGCTCCAAAATCTAAGTCCAGCTGTTTTTCATGGATACTGACATGATTTTAAAGAAGTAAAAACAGCAATATATGTATTCAGCAACATGTTAAATATTAAAAAATGAGGAATCATCAACATTTTCATCAGTAACTTTACTTTAATTACATGTAACTAGTTACTCCCCATCACTGCATACAGTATTTAAATATATATATCTAATGACTTGTATGCTTGTCTCCTTCTCGCCTCTCCTCCCTCGCTCCCTCGCTCCCTTGCTCCCTTGCTCCCTTGCTCCCTCGCTCCCTCGCTCCCTCGCTCCCTCGCTCCCTCGCTCCCTTGCTCCCTCGCTCCCTCGCTCCCTTGCTCCCTTGCTCCCTTGCTCCCTTGCTCCCTCGCTCCCTCGCTCATTGATTGCTTGTTTTATAAAAAAATAAAATGAATAGAAACGGCCGCTCTGCAGGCTTTGTGATATTGCAATATCGCTGCTAATTCAATACACACACACACACACACACACACACACACACACACACACACACACACACACACACAGTTCAAGCTTTAAGCCCAAGTGGCACTTAACGCACCCTTCAAATAAATCCAAACAATTCGAGCACAGAAGAGAAGAGGAGTGAGGAAGAGGAGGAGGAAGAGGAGAGAGAGAGGGGTGGTGGTGGTGGTTGCTTTCCTTCTACTATATCCTGCAAGAGAGATAACGAGGTCTTTTTTAAATTGCTCGTCCTGTAAAGAATGAACGGTATGTGGCCAGAGAGAGAGATGTAAGCTTGACCTGTCCACTAGCATCCACCCAAATTACCCCCCCCCCCCTCCCCCCTCCTCTCCCACCTCCACCATCAACGCTAATTGAGGCGGAGACCAGTGGGCGTTTGTCGCTCTCTGGCATACCAGCATGGATTAAAGGGATTGGATTCAGTTGCTGAGTGCGGTGGTTTTTAATGCCCCCCCCCCACTCACCCTCCTCTCCTCTCTCACTATATACCTCCTCCCCTGAAAGAGTACAGTCTTTGTGACCAGCTCACTCAACCCCCCCCCCCCGCTCCGCACCCACCCCCCTTTACCCATCTGATTGGGCATTAAAAGCAAGCAAGAGACCCTGGCTGCCCAAAAATCAGCGTCTACTGTAAAATAGTGAGCGTCTCTGTGCATTCATCATTCAGAGGCCGAGAGCTGAGATTTCCACTGCTGCTGGAGGAGAACACATACAAATTAAAGCCATTTTTTTATATAAATGTGGCACAATTTAGAAGAAAAAAATGAATTTTTGCTCCGTCTGTACTCATCTTTTTCTACGATTTATCACCACAAACTTTGACGATGATAATTAAAATACTTGATGAAGCTTTATCAGACTTTGGTGCATAATCAAACAGATATAAATGGCTTGAAGCTGCATTTCTAACCAGTTTGTTAGCACCAGTACAAAATAAGAAGGTCAAATATTCCTCTTTTCCTTCCTCTTACTTTTATACATGGGGGTTTTCTTTGTGTCTGTGCGGTTTAGTCAGATTTAAAGGGGTCAAAATCTGGAAATAAATGTATGAATACCAAGTAAAATTAAAGATAGGCCTGCAACTAATGATTATTCTTATTATCTACTAGTGATAAATGGTGGAAAATGATGTTAAAAGCTTTCTAAAGCTCAAGATGCAACTTCAAACTCTTCATTTATTCAATTTACTGTCATAGAAAAGTAAAGAAATAGGCAAATAATCACATTTGAGAAGCTGGAATCAGAGAATTTGGAGCTTCTTTCTTTTAAAAAATGACTCAAAAGTTATAAAAATTGACAATAATTTAATAGTTGGTGGTTAATCAATTAATTTATTGGGCTTTACTGAAATTTTAGCCTCAATTTAACCCCACAAGCAGGTCAGATCTTCCTCTTTTCCTTCATATGACTCTTATAATATTGACCCCATTAAAAAAAAAGTCATTATCTATTAATAAGAAATGGTTAAAAATGCAACTTAAAGCTCTTAATTTATTCTATTTACTGTCATAGAAGCATAAAGAAACAAGAATATGCACATTTGAGAAGCTTGAATTGGAGAAATTGGAGCTTTTATTCTTTAAAAAGTTTAAAAATTAACAATAATTTAGTAGTTGGATGTTAATGAAGTAATTTTTGGGACTTTTTTATGTAGAAAAACCTAATTTATCTTCCTTTATTCCTTCATATAACAATGAATTACTACATGTTTACTTCTTCTTAGTAGAGAAGTAGTTTCTGTGTGTGTGTGTGTGTGTGTGTGTGTGTGTGTGTGTGTGTGTGTGTGTGTGTGTGTGTGTGTGTGTTTCATTCAGAGCTGTTAACACTTTGACTATATTTAGGAGTTTCCTGTAAATGCAAAAAGCTGTATGATGATTATTATTATTATTAGTCGTGATCTTGAGTCGGTGTGGGGGAGGAGTGTCAAATTGCATCAGCGGCAAACAACAAGAAGCATAAAGCAGGGCGAGCCAAGACACACACACACACACACACACACACACACACACACACACACACACACACACACACACACACACACACACACACTCACACTCACACTCCTGGCCTCCAGCCCTATGACTTCTTTTATTCAGCCGCTATTCAAAAATCATCACTCACACCTTTTTTGTTTTTGCAAGCACCCAGTCACACATTTATTCACACACACACACACACACACACACACACACACACACACACACACACAGATATATATATAAAGAAAGCCAGCCATACATCACCGCAAAATCTATTTCATCTCTACCCCGGACGTAGATGATAAGTTGATCCTTAGAACAAATTCCATCATAACGAACAATCCCCGGCTCCTGGCAGGCACACACACACACACACACACACACACACACACACACACACACACACACACACACACACACACACACACAAAAGAAAAGAGGGCCTTGATGAATGAGTTGTTTACCTACTTCGGTGCAGGCTCGGCCCGCCAAAATGCCACTTCATTATGAGGCTATAGAGAGCAGAGTGCAGCAGCAGCAGCAAGCAACCAGCCAACACACACACACACACACACACACAGACACACACACACACACACACACACACACACACACAGGAAATTGGATATAAGCTCCTGTATTCCTCAACAGTTGTCAGGCCAAAAAAAAAACCCGACAGTACCTGAACACATCGTGGTTAATTCACTCATATCCGTTTTTTACTTTGCTTTTCTTCCTCTTTTCCTCTGCTGTAGTTTATTTATTGTCCTTTTTTTTACTCTTTTAGTGTTGCAAATTATATATATGTGTTGTAAAGTAAATTTAAACATCAAGTGCTTTACGTAAAAACATAAAAATGCATCGAGACAGGATATAAAAGCACCATATGGCGACATAAAAGACATTAGAACATGATTTAAAGCGTTAAATTGGAAATAAAATGAAGTTAAAGTAGAATAAATTGTATAATCACAGTTGTTTCAGCCTGTTAATGTTTATTATATCAGTCACTATTAAAATAAACCATAATAATAGTGATATTAATGCCCTTCCTGAGCTTAAATGTCACATTTTAGTGCATTTATTGGCTCTTTTTTCCCTCAGAAATGTATTAATATAGCATATTTCAACCACAAGGCAATTCAAAGTGCTTTTTTACACTGAGACAGGATAAAAAACACATTTAAACATGATTAAAAGAGTTTAATTGGACATAAAATGAAGCTATAATACATTTAAACAGGAGAATAAAGAGTTAATATATGTTTTAATGCGTGTTTATGTATATTGTATTTCACTCAGGTGTAATATCCTCCTTCCTTTTTTTTTAATTTGAGATTTTTTATATCTGCATTTTGGAGTCAAGTACTTCCTGTTTTGCACCAAAAAAAGGAGGGGGGGGGGGGGATCACAACAGATGTTTCTTCTCTTTCAGTGTGCTCCTAAATTAATCTTTCATCTGTTTCAGCTGCTCGTTTTGTTTTTGTGGTTGTTGTGTGTGTGTGTGTTTTTTTTTTTGGGTGTAGAGAGGAACAACACACTCTCTCTGGGAGGGAGGGGGGGGGGGGGGGGGGGCAGCGGATCTGTGGCCACCTGCCAAAACGTGGCTTAGTAGAAATTTCTCCAACATTTTTGGCAGGTGGTTTGGTGGTCATTTCCCACCCAGCATGCATCTCTCTCTCTCTCTCTCTCTCTATGTCTCTCCCTCTCTCTTTGTCTCTCCCTCTCTCTCTCTCTATATCTCTCCCTCTCTCTCTCTCTATGTCTCTCTCTCTCTCTCTCTCTCCCTCTCTCTATGTCTCTCCCTCTCCCTCTCTCTCTCACTCTCTCTCTCTCTGTCTCTCTCTCTCTCTCTCTCTCTCTCTCTCTCTCTCTCTATGTCTCTCTCTCTATGTCTCTCTCTCACTTTCTCTCTCTCTCCCTCTCTCTCTCTCTCTCTCTCTCTCTGCCCCCCCCCCCCCCCCCTCTCTCGCCCTCTACTATCCTGGCTGCCGATCAGACCAAAAAAACCAGAAGCATCTCGTACTACGACCATCGACCCTCTCACGTGTTTGCCCCCCCCCCCCCCTCCCCTCTGTTAGAGTCACACAGGATCCGAAATCTCTCTCTCTCTAAAAGTCTCTGTCGTGTTTTTAGGCGGCAACTCACTCAAGTGTTAACAAAAAAAGTAGTTTTACTTTTGTTATTCAAGGTGTTAAACTCTCTTAACTAAAGGAAATGTTAAGTATCTTATTATATATGATTAAAAAATGAGGAGAAACACACAATAAAGTCATAAATCAGGGTTATAAGTTGACTGGGATTGCTCAAAAAAGGAAAATATTTAGCTTTTTAAGATGTTAAATCAATTAATTAAATGTTATTTATATAGCAGGTTTCATACAGACTACGGTTAGCTGATAGACAAGCTGATAATAAGACAGAAAAATACATAAATACATATTTTAAAAGACAAAAAAAGGTAAAAATGCTTAAAAATTTAAATAAAATGAGGAAAAAATAAATAATAAATAGATAAAAAAATTAAATTAAATAAGAGAGAATAATAGAAAAAGATTTGGTCAAAATGGACAAAAAAAAAGACAAAATAAAAGTAAAAATAGAAGATGAGCTGGACTAAAGCTATCGGTTAAGAAAGAGATTAAAAAGACAAAATAAATAGACAAATAAAATTAATAAGAAGATAAAACTTATAGAATGATGATAATAAGATAGTGTAAAATAAAATAGATGAGTAAATAAAACAAGGAGTTAAAGGAGATTAAATGCTCTTTGAAACAACTTTTGACCTCATTTTATTTTGAAAATCTCATTTTTGCAGAAAAGAGGAATAAAGCAGCATTTCTCATCGTCTTTTCCTCCTTACTCTGTTAACTTTTAAACTTTACGTGACCTCTCGATCCTCCACAAAACCCAAATATACCATCTTTACCATTTTTACCATCTTCATATTACAAGAATATCGCATTACCTCCTCCTTTTGTTCTTTTTTAAGTGAGTCTGGAGGAGAGTCGCTGCTTAAACGCCCCCCAAAATGTTTAAAAAAAAAAAAAAAAAAAACCTGTTTAAAATGTCAGTGAGAGGGGTGCAAAGAAAGCCCCCCAGTGGATTGAGAAGTGGGTCGGGGGTGTTTTTGGAGGGGTCCGTAACTGTAGAAGTAGGTCACGGTTAACCTTGATAGAAGTGGGAAAGAAAAGAGAGAAAAGAGAGGAAGGAAGAAACATTATGTGGTCATTTTTCTTTAAAGCAAAAATGAACAATGCTTTTCTTCCTCTATCCATCCATCTTTTCTTTTCTTTTCTTTTCTTTTCTTTTCTTTTCTTTTACAAGACTTATATAGCTCAGGGAACTACTTAACTATATAACACTATATAACTTATAATTACTGTATAATAAAGAGAGAGAGAGAGAAAAGAGAAGAAGAAGGAAACACTATGTGGTCATTTTTCATCAAAAATGGACAATGCTTTTCTTCCTCTATCCATCCATCTTTCCTTTTCTTTCCTTTTCTTTTCTTTTCTTTTACAAGCCTTATATAGCTCAGGGAACTACTGAACTATATAACACTATATAACTTTTAATTACTGTATAAGAAAGAAAGAGAGAAAGAAAGAAAGAGAGAAAGAAAAGAGAAGAAGAAGAGGAAACACCATGTGGCCATTTTTCCTCCTTTTCTTCATTCATTCTTTTGTTTTTCCCCTCTTTTTTCCTTTTTAAATCTTGACATTTTTATTGCATAATGAATTAAAATGTATATATATTTATTACAAGCATCATTAGTCAAAGCCTCCTCCTCTTCCTCCTTCCTCTATCCATCCATCTTTCCTTTCTTTTCCTTTCTTTTCTCTTACAAAGCTTATTAACAGGCAAAACAAAGTGAGGGTTTTGACATTTCCATGCGTGAAATATCTTCTTTCTTTCTCTCTTTTCTTTCTTTTTTTTCTTTTTCTTATTGCCTGGATGAAGGTCCTATTGTACTGTAAACCCCCCCAAAAATCCACCTCGACCCCCTCCTCATGTAAAAAGGATGACATTTTCCACTTTAAAGAGCTTCAAGTTGAGGGGCCACCACTTCCAAAAAAGATTGATTTGTCTCTTCTGGCTTTTTTTCCGCTTTTGCCGCCACTTTTATTTTTTTTTGGGGGGGGGGGGGGGGTGCGTGGCTGGCTCTCCCTTTTATAGGCAGCCTGAGCCTTTACTATAATATACTGTGTCACCTTTTGTTTCATATATATAGAGAGAGATGTGATTGATTTGAGCTCTTTTGAATTTTGAATGGAGGCGTTATCAACGGGAGAGCTGACGTCTATTGAGGGAGAAAAAAAAAAAATTGGAGCAGAGTCATATTTGGAAATACATCAGTTAAGTTTACATAAGGTGAAGTTATGTCTTAGAGTATATTTATATAGATAGAGAGGAGAGATATATATGTTCTCAAGACGAGGGAGGAGCTCAGTTTTAAGTTTCAGGTTGAGTGAAAGTCAAAGCAGCCGTTTTATAAATGAAGACAGGAGCTTTTTTTTCTTATAGGTGGAGTAAAAAAACCCACTTCCTGTCAACTTTAAATCCTTTTAATGTAGAGCTGCAGTATCAAATATCATGATATGTCTTAGCAAATACCACAATAGTGATATTATGACTTGAGATGTGTATTGAAAGTGACATTTATACTGTAATGCAACCTTTAACCCTTTATATTCCCTCATTGAAACACTTTAAAAACATTAAAAATTCAACCCTAGAGAGTTTTTTGGGGGATATTACATCACTTTTTATTTGCTTTTGTCACTTTTTTTTCTCGTAAATGAAGTTAATATATATATTCCTCAGTCTATATATAAAAAAACCCACATGGTACAACTTTCAAAGAGGCATGAGGAGGTTGTCAAATATATAGTGCCTTTAAATTCTACGTACTGCTCCTTTAAAATAGCTAACTTTATTCTATATTTCTGCTTCTTCTTCCTTAACATATATATTCCTCAGTCTATATATATTAAAAAATCCACATGGTACAACTTTCAGAGAGGCATGAAGAGGTTATCAAATATATAGTGCCTTTAAATTCTACGTACTGCTCCTTTAAATAATTAATAATGAAGTTTATTCTATATTTCTGCTTCTTTTCTTCTTCCATTTCTCTTTCTTCTCAGCCATGTGTGCTCTCTATCACGCTGGTAACAATTTCACGGCTGCACCTGTTGCTATGAAATCGTTTTTTTTTTGGGGGGGTGGGGGGGGGGGTGGAGGGATGATGGGGGGGTCATGGGAAATGAATTTGACGAGAAATACATGCACTAAAAAGAAAGAAAAAGGGGGGAAGTAGGGTGAAGTAGCCACTCTCCTTTATCTTCCTCTCTTCCTTTGTTCTTCTTTTTAGCTTTTACTCTTTTAAAGCATCTATTTATATAAAAAAAAACATGATCTGTCCTAAAAGAGTCAAAAATAGAGCATTAAACATCATTTAATCATTTACCGAATTTAAAAAAAAACAACATATTGCATAATTTCGGCCTTTTTTTTTTTTTTTTTTAAACCTTGCATCATCAGCCTGAGGAAGTTTTTAACTATTTTAAACTCTCCTGCACTGCTTTACCTTTTTTTAGGAGGGTTATAATCTGCACATTCATCCAAACAGAGATGAGTAAAGGGATGATTTTAGTGGAGGAACGTCACAAAAGAGGAAATGGAAGAAATTATTCAGCTTTTTAATGTTAGAAATATGTTGTGTTGTAAAGTGTAAGTGTAAGTTCATTTCTTATAAAGCAACATTTATTTAGTTCATGTAGATTTAAGAATATAAAATAAAGATATTTGATGAATAAAGTGGGTTTAATTGGTACTGTGAATCCATTTACATGATTTATTTACTAAATATATAGAAAAATAATATTGATTTCAAAAAAAGGAAAAGGAGGAATAAAACCTGCTGAGCGAAATCGCTCTCTCTCTCTCTCTCTCTCTCTCTCTCTCTCTCTCTCTCTCTCTCTCTGTCTCTATGTCTCTCTCTCTCTCTCTCTCTCTTTCTCTATGTCTCTCTCTCTCTCTCACTCTCTCTCTCTTTCTCTATGTCTCTCTCTCTCTCTCACTCTCTCTCTCTTTCTCTATGTCTCTCTCTCTCTCTATCTTTCTCTATGTCTCTCCCTCTCTCTCTCTCTCTCTTTCTCTATGTCTCTCTCTCTCTCTCACTCTCTCTCTCTTTCTCTATGTCTCTCTCTCTCTTTCTCTATGTCTCTCTCTCTCTCTATCTTTCTCTATGTCTCTCCCTCTCTCTCTCTCTCTCTCTCTTTCTCTATGTCTCTCTCTCTCTCTCACTCTCTCTCTCTTTCTCTATGTCTCTCTCTCTCTCTCACTCTCTCTCTCTTTCTCTATGTCTCTCCCTCTCTCTCTCTCTCTCTATCTTTCTCTATGTCTCTCCCTCTCTCTCTCTCTCTCTCTCTCTCTCTCACTCTCTCTCTCTTTCTCTATGTCTCTCTCTCTCTCTCTCTTTCTCTATGTCTCTCTCTCTCTCTATCTTTCTCTATGTCTCTCCCTCTCTCTCTCTCCCTCTCTCTCTCTCTCTCTCTCTCTCTCTCTCTCTCTTCCTCCTCCTCAGCAATAACCACCTCTCGCCTCCTTTTCTTCTCGGTCTGGAGGATTTTTGAGTGCTCCTCTCTCGTCATGCCTCGCTGCTTTTTATTGTTCACCTTTTATAAAAAAAAAAAAAAGAAAAAAAAAAGCTTTTTATTTTTGATTGGGTGTATCGACTCTAAAGCACTCTGGGAAAAAAAAAAAAGAAGAAAAACCTTCCATTGGAGTAAATTTTATTATTACTAAGAGTTTTGTTTTCATCTTATACTTTCTACTTTGAGGCTGGAAAGAAAAGAAACCTTCTGCAAGTTATTGATGCAGAACTAAATTAATTTTATTTGACAATGACAAAGCAGGCTTGTAAAATCCCCTGATACAAAAATAAAATACCTTCAGCCAAAGTATATCTGATGGAGAAATGGGTACTTTTTATATTTATGCTTCCAGAAAAAGTTTTAAATCCTTTATTTTCTTTATATAATCCTCAGTCTGCGCTTATTGTAGTCTTTATAATCAGCTGTGAAGCACTTTAACCTTCCTGTCGTTCTCCCGGGTCAAATTGACCCCGTCTGTTTTGACTGTTCCTTCTTTCCTCCCTTCCTTCCTTTCTTCCTTCCGTCTGTCCTTCCTCACTCCTTCTCTCTTTCCTCCCTCCCTCTTTCTTTCCTTCCTTCCTTCCTCCCTCCCTCCCTCCTTGTCTCTTTCTTTCCTCCCTTCTTTCCTTCCTTCTTTCCTCCCTCCCTCCCTCCCTCCCTCCTACCTTCCTTCTTTCCTTTCTCTCTCCCTCCTTTCCTTCCTTATTCCTCCCTCCCTCCTTTCCTTCCTTATGCCTCCCTCCCTCCTTTCCTTCCTTCCCTCCTTTCCTTCCTTCTTCCTCCCTTCCTCCCTCCCTCCCTCCCTCCTTCCTTCTTTCGTCCCTGCCTCCTACTTTCCTTCTTACTCCCTTCCTCCCTCCCTCCTTTCCTTCCTTATTCCCCCCTTCCTTCCTTTACTTCCTTATTCATCCCTTCCTTCCTTTCCTTCCTTTCTTCCTCCCTTCCTTCCTCCCTCCTTTCCTTCCTTCTTCCTCCCTTCCTTCCTTGACTCGAGGACAACAGGATGAAAAGTGTTATATAAATACATTTAACTCGATTTAACGCGTCATGAAAGATATAAATTAACTTTACGCCTTCTTCTCTTCATCTCCAGGTGCTATCCTGGGTCGCTCGGAGACTCAGGAGTGTGTCTACTACAACTCCAGCTGGGAGAAGGAGCGCACCAACCGCAGCGGCATCGAGCCGTGCTACGGCGAGAAAGACAAGAGGCGGCACTGCTTCGCCACGTGGAAGAACGTCTCCGGCAGCGTGGAGGTGGTGAAGCAAGGCTGCTGGTTAGACGACGTCAACTGCTACGACAGGTAACGCAAAGAAAAAGTTTTACACCTTTAACCTTCCTGTCGTCCTCCCGGGTCAAACTGACCCCGTCTGTTTTGACTGTTCCTTCTTTCCTTCCTTCCTTCCTTCCTTCCTTCATTCCTTTCCTTCCTTCCCTCCTTCCTTCCTACTTTCCTTTCCTTCCCCCATTCCTTCTTTCCTTCTTTCCTTCTCTCCTTCCTTCCTTCTTTCCTTTCCTTCCTCCATTCCTTCCTTCTGTCTTTCCTTCCCTCCTTCCTTCCTTTCCTTCCTTCCTTCTTTCCTTTCCTTCCTCCATTCTGTCTGTCCTTCCCTCCCTTCCTCCCTCCTTTCTTCCTTCCTTCCTTCCTTCCTTCCTCCCTTCTTTCTGTCCTTCTTTCTCTAAGTGTACAACTCAAAAGTCCTTCATCTTCTTCTTTTTTTTATCAAACATAGTTAAACTTGTATTTTAAAGACTTTTTTTTTTTACACATATTTAAATAAAAGGCAAGTTTCTTTGTTGAATTCAGCATTTAAAAGTTTAAAAGTCTTACATTTGTCTTCCAGGAGCCTACAGAAATCATTATAAATATAAAATATAAGATAATATATTCCTTTTTTAGTCCCAAGACGGTGAAATGAACAGTATTACAACAACAAAGTGGACAGTAAAAATAGAAGAGCATCGATTTAAAAAAAAAAGAATAAAGAATAAAATATGTAGTACAGTTTATAGTCATGGGTCGGCACAGACAGCGTAAATATAAATACTCATGAAAGACTCACATTAAACTACAAATAACACACGAGGGCAGGTGTGAAACGACTCGAGGAAACAAACATCCTGCTAGTTAATGTTTTCAGATAACTATCAGGAAGTGAGAAAAGAAAAAAGTGATGACATCATGCTGGCTTGCAGTTTGTGCTTCCAGTTAAACCAGCTGGTAGTTTTAAGGTGACGTGCAGCAGGTGAGCTTCATTCCACCGATTAAATTAAAGCTGCTGCAGATTTAACCCTCCTGTTGTCCTCAGGTCAAGGAAGGAAGGAAGGAAGGAAAGAGGGAGGGAGGGAGGGAGGAAGGAAGGAAGAAAACGAGTAAGGAGGGACGGAGGGAGGAAGGAAAGGAGGAAAGGATGAAGGAAGGAAGGTTGGAAGGGAGAAAGGAAAGGAGTAAGGAGGGAGGGAGGAAGGAAATGAATGAGGAGGAAGGGAGGGAGTAAAGGAAGAAGGAAGGAAGGGAGGAAGGAAGGAAGGAAGGAGGAAGGAAAGGAGGAAGGAAGGAAGGTTGGAAGAGAGAGAGGAAAGGAGTAAGGAGGGAGGGAGGAAGGAAATGAATGAGGAGGGAGGGAGGGAGGAAAGGAGGAAGGAAGGAAGGAAGGAAATAAGGGTGGAAGGAAAGGAGGAAGGAAGGAAGGTTGGAAGGGAGGGAGGAAAGGAGGAAAGAAGGTAGGGTGGAAGGAAGGAAGGGTGGAAGGAAGGAAGGAAAGGAGGGAGTAAGGAAGGAAGGAAGTAAAGGAGTAAGGAGGGGTGGAAGGAAGTGAGGAAAGAAGTATGGAAGGAGGGGAAGAACAAAGTAAAAATTAAAGAAGGAGGGAGGAAGGAAGGAAAGAAGGAACAGTCAAAAGAGACGGGATCAGTTTGACCCGGGAGGACGACAGGAAGGTTAAAGTTTAAAGTTTAAATCACAAGTTTCATTTAAAAAAAAAAATAAAAAAACCCCAGCTCCTTCTCTTCTTTACTAAAAAGCGATATAACACATATCAGACATTCATTCATAAGCTTTTTTTTTTTTTTTTTTTTGCACTTTATTTTTTATCAACAACAACAACAAAAAAAGATAAAAATAAAACAGGACAGGATAAAGCGATCACATCCTGAGGAAGACTCCACTCTAAACACACTTCACCTTGAGCACAGTTTCTTTTTCTTCCCCTCCGTCATCTGAATGCTACCGTTTTTTGTTTTTTTTTAAATTGCCGCCAAGCGAGGACATTCAAGTCGCCGAAAAC